>NC_070628.1:5849303-6041803 GCF_947347685.1 Pleuronectes platessa | reverse complement strand
GTGTAACGATGATAATGTCGGCCAGTGGGCATCTTAGTACAAAGTGTCACAGAAGATTACACAGCAGGAGGAAAACACGCTGCTTTCCGCGGGAGACAAATTGTCCCAGTGAGGCTGCGTCAATGTGGCCCTCACTCATCGCATTGACCAGACCATATGGAGAATGCTACAGTGTCGCCTTTACAAAGGTCTGTGAGTGTGTGTGTGTGTGTGTGTGTTTTGTCTGCATCATTTAGCCACCCAGCTCTCTTCCTCAGTGGTCCTCCAGGAGCTGCAGCAGATGGACATTATCCTTACAAAGCTGCAGTTTCCCCATTCACAAGAATAATATCCCAAAAACCAGACAGCGTGTTTCAACAGAATGGCCAAACAGGGACTGAAACATACAAGTACACAAACAGATGTACACCAGAATACAGGGAACCATTTGAGTCAGTTGATTGTTTAGTAGTTGATGGCTTTGTTGTAATGAAGATCTATTTTATCATGAGGAACTTTAAATATTTTACTTAAGAGGGCTAATGTCACATCTTGGAAGTGATCAATCTTCAGTCACATATGTGGTATTACGTATGTTTTTTAATCATTTTTAAATATCAAATAAATAATTTCTATATTACAATTTAGATTGAGCCTCTGTCCTCTCACCTGAATCTCAATCTCCTTTTGTAAACTGTCAAAATATGAGTAGAACATATACCCCAGATTGCAAAAGTGTGCTGTTGGAAAACAAGGGAAAGCATCACATTGCACACACACATGAATTTCAGTTCCCTAAATATTCCTGATATTTATTTCATCACGATCCTCTGATTATTCCCTGTGAAATTTGGGGGAAATGCCAGATTTCGCGATGTTGGAGAAAGTGATAAGAAATCCCTTCGCTCTCTCCGATCCACGCCAAAAGTATATTGAAAATCCTTTAATTATTTTTTATGTAATCCTTTCTTTAAAACAAACAAAACCAATGGTCGAGGGGGGAAAAGATTTCTCAATCCAATCCTCTACTCCCGAAATACTCTCTTCAACAATCACTCCCTACAAGAGAACTGTCTCTCTGGTTTCCATTAGCCAAACAAATAACCCCATTACCTTTTTCTCTCCCCCAGATAAGCCAATGACTGATCATTGTTCTCTTTATTAACCCAACGGTCTGATGCCAACTTCCAACCACAGCATTCCCCACCATCACCAGGAGAAAGTCTCGATCAGCAGTTGGCCGATGGTCAAACCGGGAGCTTGTGTTATTGTCTTCAACGATTCATCCCCATTAAGGGCTACTATCCCCACATAAGTCTAATCTAGGTTTAATCAACAACACTGAATTTTTAAACTGCTCTCCTGATTGAAATCGTTACATGTGCTCTTTCTCTCCAGTTTTTTTTCGAGTTGTTCGATGTTAATGGAAAAAAAGTGGCACAAGTGTGCTTGTGGCTTTTAAGAGCTCAAGGGGAACCTAAAAATATATCACCGGAGTGGAAGAGTTCAGCTGTAAATATTTTCAGGTTCACATGTTCACTCCCAATTCCATCGAGCATCTGACTGAACCTGTGTGCTGACAGTCAAACAGCCTGACCGGCGTTTTATCCTCACTGGAATACAAACAGCCACAGTTTCATCTTTCCACCATAAACAGCTCATAAGTGCAGACAAACTTTTCAACAGTGAAATGAATCTTCTATGCAGAGGTCATGCAGTCTGTCCTCTTATCAACAAAATCTCAGTTTATCCGGAAATGAACAGTGCTTCAATCTCACACTCGGCCTTTTTGTTATCGGCAGTAAGATAGTTAATGTCCCCTCTGGCTACGCTGATAAAAGAAAAGCCATAAAAAGTTACAGCCTCAAGATGAGCTACGTTAAATTGTTCTGTGGACTGAGACAATTAGTTTGATTTGGCTACTGCCTCCGACATGGAGACGCTCTTCTGCACCAGTTCCTCGACCACAGCGCCCCCAGGTACCAGATGTACACTCCCAGCACCCCAAGAAGTTCCCCCTCTTCATATGCAAAGGGGATTTCCTGTTGCTTTTTGACTTCCGAGGTGTTAAATTGGGAAACCGGAGTGTGCCCTGGTGCTTTAGGTGCAAATTAACTAACACAGTCTAAAAAGTGTACTTCCCCCAGATCGAGGCCGTGTCCTCGCAGCGTCTCTACGTGTGAGGTCCCCGTGCTACACCGTGACCTCCATATCACAGCAGCAGGCATCAACTTGTGCACGCTCGAGTTCATGAAACCTGCAGGTCAGTGCAGAAGTGTTAAAGACACATTTAAACTTTCAGCAATCGGTTTATTTGCTCTCATATCAAGAGTTAGATGACAAGATGTAAAGCAGTGTCACCTTAGCCCAGTCGATATGAAGGTGGTGTCTGGTTAGTGAAGCACGAAGAAAGGAAAGCAAGGGAAACAGCAGACTTGACTCTGTCCAGGGCGTAGTGATGTTGGGAAGGAGCCACGGTATCGAACTCCCTCTAATTCACTTGCTTGCCCAATTGCAAATCAGTCTGAGCTGTCAATCATCAAATAACAAATTAAACCCCAAACTTATCAGAAACATGAACACTTATATTTGTGTGATGAGACCTAACATGAGAAAACATCTTTGGGAAACTTTTTGTTTGACTTGTATCTTTACGGCTGATTCCTCCTTTGTATAGAAGATACACCAGTGTGCACAGCGCCAAGTATTCATAGTTGTGCGTAGACGTGTGTGAGTCGTGCTGCCTTTACTCCACCGAAACACTAGAGGTGGTAGAGTTTCTATGCTGGTGTTGAGTCTCTTCAGGTTTCTGGTCCGCTTATTTACAAATGCTCTGTTTACTTCAGTGGCGAATGTGCGGATTGAGTTTGGATTTGGAGCTGATAGATTTAAAAGATCAAATACTTTTTCTTGAAGAACTGCAACAAAGCAAAGAAAGACATCGTCCTTATTTGTTCCTTCAACTTAATTAAAAATGATTCTGTCTCTGCCAGAAATGTGACGCTACCAAGCGGACCAATCATAGCTGGTGTGATCTGCGTCACCTCGATGTTTGAAGTTTTTGGCGAGGTGCACGTTGGTACAGCGTAGGGCTCTGTAGGGTAAAGTTCTACGCGTAGGCTCCGATGTAGCTTTGATGCAGAAGCATAAATTGGGCTTTATTTTGTTCCAAGCCCCATCCACTAACATGGGGGAGGCAGGGTTTATGATCTATACTTCAGCTAGCCACCAGGGGGCGATCAAGACCATTTGGCTTCACTTTTGTCTTCCATCTTTATACTACTACGGTCTTTTGTCCAAAAGTAAGACAACCTGCCCACGTCCACTTCCAGCCAAAAAGGGATTTAGATATTTATGCAGATTCAGTTAATCTTATGGTTCATGGTTCTGTTGGGAACGTGAGGGCAGATGATTTTCATCAAGACAGGTCCCAGTAAAGCCTCAGAACTTTATAAACTCTCTCTTGCAATTAATTTAAAATTAATTAATAAATTATTGACTGACCTTTTCGAGCTAAGGATAATTGCTGATGTAGCCAAGTGAGGAGGACACAGCAGTGCATCACTCGGAGTTAATTGATTTGGCTGCTGCACCCCTGAACTTTTCACTTTGATCGGCACTGTGACAGGAAGCAATCACCCATCGGCTCTCCGGTGATTTACAAAGGCGCCAGAGGTAGATTGATCAGGATCATCCTAAAGCTCGCAGGAGATCCAAAGCACAGCACACTGCCCCTGTCTGGCAGCAGGAAGCAGTGCCGTCTGTGGGAGAGCTCATTCCAGGTCACCCACTCTCTGTGGGCGAGAAAGCCAGAGAGGGTGGAGTGTTCCAAACGAGAGAGAGAGAGAGAGAGGGATGGAGAGACGGAGGGGGGGAGAGAAAAAAAGCCAACGATAGAGAGAGAGAATATATCTATAACTCTAAATGCCAGCTTTCACACTGTTCTGCTCCAGATAGAGAGCCCTGAATATATATCTTATTTTGTTGCCATTTATTGACGGAGTGATTCATTTCCTGAGTCTATATAAAGCCGTGTACTGTAGCTACAATGCCTTCGTGTCTTTGCCGTGGCATTGGCATCGGGAAGAAGAAAAAAAAAAAAAGAGAACCCCTTGAAGAAGAGTCACGATGGTTGAATGAAAGACGGCAATGTGTTTTGTGGGCTCGCCTCTGAGCTCATCACACACTAATTAGGCAGAACGCAGCCCACCTACCTTCTTCACCAAACCAGCTTTACTTCCAGCTGCATAGAAACACTGCGAGTGAATCATCGCACTTTTGTGTTCGCCCGTCACTCAGCTGCATCAGATAAGACTGTCAGATAAGCTCCAGTGTGAGCTGGTGTGCGAAAGAGGATTTAAAATAAAACTGGACAAACTGCAAAAGAAAGAAAGAAGAAGAAGCAGAAGAAGCTGTTCTTAAAAACACTCGCACTCCAATAGTAAAAACACAACAATGAAAGTGTGCCACCAGGTAACAAACAAGATTAAGATACATGTATTTGTCCCAAACAAATGCAGGTAGGGCAATTTAACCTCTGCTTTTGACCCATCTGGTGAAGGACACACAGAGCAGTGAGCAGCCATGTACGGTGCACAGGGAGCAGATGTTGGGGGAGTAAGGTGCCTTGCTCAGGGGCACTATACAGGGTAGGCAGAATCCTCTTGGATTTTTGGACAGATCAATCCAGGTTCGTCTTTTTGTTGTTTCTCCGTGGAGTCGAACCAGAGACCTTTTCTGCCCATAGTCCAAGTTTCTGCCACTAGTCCACCACCTCTCTCACAATCTGTTGTGTTGTGTTTTTCTTACTAGAGAGATTTTTAAACCAAGTTGACAGTTGCAGGTCTGTTGTTGGACTGTGTGTTTGTTTGTTAGCCGCAGAGCTAATTAGCAGTGGGTGCTTTCAGTCAGTTCCATGCAGATGGCTGCAGCCGGGTGGCGTGTGATCACCGGAGCTGCAGCACATCAACGTGTGAATGAGCGGCAGCGTCTTCTTGGCAGCAGTGAGCGTGGCCACTTGTTTATGAATGGGGGGGGGTCCTCATGCATATGTCCACCACCTTTTTTGGTATTTAGGTTTTGCCGTAAAACAAAAGTGGTAACACTCGGAAGAAGTCAGTTACCATGGATACAAAAATCTATTGTGTAATCGTTTTCCCTGTAATTTATTTATCTATTTATTCATGTTTTTATTTATTTGAGTTTGTTTGGGAGCCTGCCTGCTGGTTTCATACTTGGAGTTTCTTTAATTGGACTCTTCCTTCCTTCCTTCCTCCCTTCCTTCCTCCCTTCCTTCTGATTCATTGGAGGAACACTGGCGCCCTTGCGTCGGCTATTAGGCAAACAACGTAAGTGAAGTGAGCTTTTGTCTTCAATAATTATACAGAGTAATAACAGAATCTTCAGCACGCCGCTGACGCACTACAAGGCAATAATGGCTCTCCCCTTGTTTTTCATATTTCATAATCACACACTTGAATGAGCTATTAGCAAGGGCCTCGTGAAAATTAATCAGACAGCCGAAATGAAGAGGCAGAAGTGCGATTGGCTCGTCCGGGTGTTCGGATGCTCCGAGTCGGGTTTTGTGTCCAGACTCGTCTCATGCCTCGGTAACTTCACTTCATTGTGCTGCTGAAAGATGCATGACGCCTGAGCCCGGCAGTTATAAAACAGTTCAAATAACAGGGACATATGTTCAGACAAGTCCAGCACTTTGGACTCCCCCCCCCGCACCCCCACCCCCCACCCCCACTGCTTAAACAGCAACAACTGTCTGCAGACAGGACGGGGCTGACTCACCATATACAGTGCAAGTGTGGTGCTGGTGTGCACGGGGGCTGAGTGCATTATACTGTATGAGAATGGGAGACACTTACATCTGTGTGCACGCAGGATCCTGAAAAAGGTCACGTCCCTGAAATGACTGTAGGGAGGTCTCCAGGCAAGCACACCCTTGAATGAGATTATACTCAGCAAAAAGGACGGCTTTCAAAATCCTATTTGTGGTGGCCCGCATGCATGAACAAATGATTTTATTTCCTTGGCAACAGCTTAATGTTTAAATATAGAATAGGAGAAGCTTAGCATTATCTTACCGGGGTTAATTTTTGGTTAACAGAGTAAAAGTGAAAAAAGCACAGCGTTCTCCTCGGTTCCCAATAGGGTGTCCTGAGTCCGACTGGTCCCAACAGGATGCCTGTAATGGGAAGATAGCAGGAGGAGATGGCGGGCGGGCGGGTGGGTGGGTGGGACGGTATATGAAAGAAACGCACAGCTATTATATTTGGAACCCCAGGAATTGTTCTTTCTCTCAAAAGAAAAGTAGACCATCATCCACTCTTCCTGTGGTCCTTCTCCCTCTCTTTTATGTCCACGTTATGCAATCGTCTGTTTCTTTTATTCAAAGCCTGGAAGGCTCGGGCGCTGACGGAGGAGGATGGAGGACCTCAACAGGTGAAGATTTTTTATTCCAGGGCTGGATGAGGAGGAGGAGGTGGAGGAAGAAGAAGAGGAGGAGGAGGAGGAGGATAGTGAAGTTCTTTTAATAATAAGCCATCTGATCTGCTCACAATGCCCTATGAGTGCAACTCATGCTCCTGACAGCCGGTCCTAGTGGATCCCCGGCCCCATGCTTACATGACCCATGCAGCGTCTCCACCATCTGTCTGCAGTGGGACTCCAAGGCAGCACTCAGAGGGAGAAGCAGGGGGGGGGGGGGGGGGGGGGGTTGTCAGCTCTCCCTGAGGACCCCCTGTGCTGCAGTTTTGATCTGCTAATTATGTTTAACTGAGGCTGTGTAATTCTCAAAAATTCCTTTTATCTCCGACCAAGTAGATTTTAACAAACTCAGATACAGACAGAGAGAATATGACACATCATCATCCTCTTCATCATCCTCCTCCTCATCCTCATCCTCATCCTCATCCTCATCCTCATCATCATCATCATCCTCTTCATCCTCATCCTCATCATCTTCATCATCCTGCTCATCCTCCTCCTCATCATAAGCAGCAGAAATCGTCTCGGTGCTGTTGTAATTTCGAAGGGACCAGTGTTTTAAATGGGGGGGGGGGGGGGGGGGTCTGTTTGTGTGTGTCTAATTGTGTGTGTCTGCTTGTGTGTGTCTGTTTGTTTGTGTGTGTGTGTGTGTGTAGATCGGGTTCCAGCAGTTGAGGCGGATATTGAAATGTTTTATCAGTTGTGCGCAGCAGCGGAGGCTCTGATGAGCGGAGGCGCGACGCGGCGACTTGTTTGACGCCGAGACAGTCGTCACACAAACACACACGCACACACACACACGATCTCTCTCTCTCAAACACAAACACACACATAGGGAGAGAGAGGGGGTGCCTGCACAAGAGCGCGCACGCGGTCTCCCTATTCAGCGAGATGGAACCAGGCAGGTGATGCCATAACCGACGGATGGTTTTGTGCGCCATATCTCTCTCATGCGTCTTTTCTCTTTTTGGATGAGACGCGCCAGCACAGACGCAGAGGAACCCCGGCGGCGACAGACGAAGAGGACACGTCAGTTTTTAACGAGCTGTGAAGTTGGGGGTCGCTTTTCTCTTCTAGGGGGTGAAGGGCACAGACATGGCGCGCAACCTTCCTCCAACTGAATCTTTTAGATTTTTTGAAATGGCAGGATGAAGTCACATAAGTCTGCACCCCTGTCACCACTACCCCCCACTCCGACACCATCCACTCCTCCCAGTCAGGCCCCGGTGCCCATATGTTTAATTAACCAGGCTGATGTGTGAGTACCTTCAGCCAGCGAGGCGTGGGCGGGCGGGCTGCGGGGTAAAGAGGCTGCTGCTGCTGGAGGATCTCTCCTGATTCCTCTGCCTGCACCGGGGCAGCCGCTCGGTCTAACCGGAGCACCACCGACACCGACACACATACACACACAGACACAAACACACAAAAACAACAACTCGACCTGCGTTTAAACTTGTTCCCAATTGTTTCTGGTTATTTTTCTGAGGGGGAAGCGCGGAGCTCAGTGCGCGTAAGGGAGGACGGCACGAGTGAGGATAGAGAGAGAGAGAGAGAGAGAGGAGAGAGAGGGAGTGTGTGTTGATGTATGTGCGTGTGTTATTTGTGACGGAATCCCCCCTTCGGTCTCTAAGAATCCGCGAGGAAGAGGAAGAGGAGGGCAGGAGAAGAAGAGGAGGAGGAGGAGGAGGAGGAGGCGCGCGGACCTGTCCACGAGCCCAGCTCACTGCGGAACGCGCGGGGCTGCTGCCGCTGGAGAATCCGAACCCACGGTTCCTCTGGATTCTAGAATCGCACTGATCCCCCCCCCCTGCCCCCCCATTCATCGCAAGGCTACGGGATTTTTAATTTTTTTATTTCTTTACCCCCCCCCTCCCTCCATTCTTCTTGTCTCTGTCTCCATCGCTCAACGGACGGTGTGTGACAGCTTCACCGGGAGGAATACTCTTACCTATCCACCGGGGGAGAGGTGCCTCTGCTGCTGCTGGTGCTGCCGGTGGAGGGGGAGCTCTTCGGGGGCAGACAGGTGGATTTATCCGTGTGCTGGTGCTGGTGCTGCTGGTGTGTGGTCTTTCCCTGTATTTTTTTTGGGAGGGGGGGGGGGGGGATTGGATGGATGGATTAATCTGACGGAGGAGAGTGGTATGTGACTCCCACTCCTCCCCGGCCGAGGGCACCCGAATGGAGTAACAGGCTGCAATGTCATCTCCACCTGGCCGCCTGGAGAGATGTGTCACGGGAATGGGGTGAGTTAATATCAGTCGTGGTGTCATCGTTTTTTTATTTTATTTTATTATATTCACTTGAACTCCTCTCCTCCCGCGCACCACACGCACACACGCGCGCACTCATATCAAAGTGGAGCAGTGGCGGCAGGTTTGTTCCTCCTCCGCGCGTTCGAGTCCCCGACACACAACCTGCTGCATGTCCTACATTCACGAGTCCGGTACCGGGGAGAGGAGCGTGAGGGGAATATTCACTGGGAGCCACAGGCTGTTTTCAACGCTCCCCCTCTCTCTCTCTCTCACACACAACACACACACACACGCACACACACACGCACAGAATGTCCTATCTACTAATTTATCTTACTCGTGGTCCCATTCCAAGAATTGAACTTCTGATTTCATGACACACGCTCTCCATCCAATAAACCCGTGCATCTCCATAGAAGAGGGGGACACCCACACACCCACACAGACAAACACACACACACACACACACACACACACAAACACACAGTTTTAATGAGGAATATAACGACACCGGGCATCAGCCTGTGTAAGACGCGCGTCCTCAAATTCAACAAGTCTGCGCCTTTTGTCGAGCTGCGTCGCGGCCGAACCCACTAACGGGCTCGTTGTGTGTCTCCCTTGTGTTGCAGATCAAGTTTGAACACTTTTCCTCTGGTTTCATTGACGCAGTGAGAAGGAACAGAAATGCCAGTGAGCAGCGGACAGGTCACGGTGGCTGCGCGCACGGGCGCACGCACCGCGGCACCAGAGCGCAGCATTCGTTCTCGCACGGACTCCGCAGAAGAAGGCGCAAAACCCCCGCCACCGCAAACCCGCAGCTGCCGCGCTTTGTGACACCGAAGGTAAGGACCGCGACTGGTGACGGAGATCAGGGGGGAAGGAGGAGGAGGAAGAGGAGGAGGAGGAGGAAGAGGAGGAGGAGGGGGAGGAGGAGGAGGACGCGCAGTCAGAGTCTAAGAGCGGCTCACACATGGTGCCACCGTGCGACGCTAAGCGGCGCTGTTGCATCACATTCTTCCCCTGCTGCTGATGAGAGGAGAGGGAGCTAGAGAGAGAGAGATAGAGAGAGAGAGAGAGAGAGAGAGAGAGAGAGAGAGAGAGATAGAGAGAGAGAGACCCTGTAATGAATTCATATCTCAAATTACGGTTTTCAGGCTTTGAATGCAGTCACGTTGTAGAAACACATTTTCTTCCGTTTCCCTCCCGCTGCCCTTGCCAAGTCTGACACACCAAGTGTCTTCTCCTCCTCTCAGGGACGAGGAAGCCATCGCACACACGTGCACACACACATGCACACACACATGCACACACATGCAAAGATGCTACACCAGGGGCAACTATAAGAGTCTGACTTTATCGGAGCAGGATATATGACCGAATAAAGAACCCATAATCCCATAAGTCTCCATCAGACTAATTATCCCAGGTTGCGGAGCGGTGCCCTCATTTCTACATGCTGAGTATTGTGTGTGAGTGTGTGTGTGTGTGTGTGTGTTGCTTCCATCATGATCATTTCTGGCAAATTATCATTCACTCCCTACCAGACTCATTGTGGTGTAGTCGGGAACCGGGGAGGGAGACTGATGATGTGCTCAGCAGTAGCCTATTTTCTTGAATAGTGGGATGACACAAAAGGAGATCAACTCTGTAGGGCATAAACTGAGCAGAGTGGGGAGCAGTGAGTGTCTGGAGCTGTTGCTATCTTCATTAATATAAATATCTTGCGCGAGGCTGCAAGGAATTCTGGGTGTGATGTCATAATACCCTTTTAAACCTTCAAAGTGCAGGCCCACTTTTTCGGTTCACCTTCTTTCTTGTTGTTGTTCTCAGCCCAGAGAGCGTTTCCCCCTTCAGCTCGGCTGCTCCTCACACGTTCTCATCTCCAACCGCCCAAGCTACACCAACAAAAGCTAACCAGCAAAAGCACGAAAAGCTGAAAATTGTCAGTGGTGTGATAGATACAGTATTCTGAGTCCCATCCTTTGACTCCAGCATGAAATTGCGTGTCGAGATGCACCTCAGTGATCTTCTCAGCGAACCAGCTCCATCGTTGGCACCGTAGATCAGAACTCATCGTTTCGCAGCGGCTCGTCTGAAATGAAACTCTGCTCTGTTTTCTCTGCAGGTAAAGCTATTTAATCCCCGACATCAAATGTGTTGTTGGCATCCTGTTGCGCTGCCTTTAACAGGATGGCCCCCTCGGGATTATTTCTGATGGCTCCATAACTGAAACAGGTTGATATTCACATCACCGACATTAACATCCTGTTTTTTTAACGTAGATCTAAAAGATTTCCTTTCCCACCGCTGTGCTAAATTCATTTTTTCCCCCTGTAGAAACATTTTTTGTAAAGTGGTTTCTTGCAGAGAAAGGGCATCGAAAGGTAAGCGCCCACGCTGCGCCGTGTCACGTCCTGGGCAGTGCTTTGGTTCTTTAATAGCGTGCATGACTTTCCTTTGGCTGCAGCCCCACAATTAGCCCAAAATCTAGATATGCCTGCAGGCTGGGGGGAAAGGTTCAGGGAGCAATCGGGCAGAAGTCTCAATATTTTCATGAAAGATACATGGAGAGTTATTTTACTGGGATCCAAAAGTAGCGCAATTATATCACAGGGGCAGATCCAGGGGTGAGGCCAGGGGGGGGCGCTGGCCCCAGCAACAACCCGATTGGCCCCTGCAGTCCCCTGTCCTGCCAGTAGTTGAACTATATTATTTAATTTGTTTATTTTCTAAGCTAACAGTAAACAAGGAATGACTTAAATGTGCTTGGATGTGTGTAAAGTGGGGCACCTTTCAATCACTGTTATAACAGCTGTTTAGTAAAATACTTATTTACCATACATAACAGGGTAGTGTGGCCGAGCGGTCTAAGGCGCTGGATTAAGGCTCCAGTCTCTTCGGAGGCGTGGGTTCAAATCCCACCACTGCCAGGCTTTACTTTGTTGTTCTGGGTTTGAACCCTCAGAGTTGAATGCATTCATTCTAAGTCACTTTGGATAAAAGCGTCAGCTAAATGAAATGCTGAGCTACAATGTTTGGTGTTTATTTTTCCAGAACTAGTTGGTTGACTTGTGTAGCTCGGTCGAAATTATTTAAGACACACACACACAAGAATACGATTTCTCATATCCTCTTCTTTACTTCTTTGCCTCCATTTTCTCTAACAAATACAGGATTTTAGGAATAAACACGCAAGATTTCAACATGGAGCTTATGAGGAGTAATTAAGGAAACAGCCAAAGACCCTGTGGGTGGAAGTTGCACCTTCCTGCCCTGTGTTGTAGCTGTTTTTTGTCCCGACGGAGTTATTGACGTATCCCAAGATAAGAGCTACAGCGAATAATTCCCTTATCTGAGCTGAGTTTTTTGGTTTGGATCTCGCTATCCAAGAAGTTGACACACTCCATGTTTTAAACAAACAAACAACAGATATTAGAAAAAGGTTTTTTTCTGTGATGAGGCTCTGCCTGGAGCGTTAAGCTAAACCACGTGCAGCCACCGAGCCCGTGGCGTGGCCCTTAGCCTTCATCTGCCGAGCGGGTGCTTTCTTTAAAGTCAATTAGACCTGCTGCCATGTCGGCGCTGCACTGCTTTAGATGGTTTTTGTCTTGGGAGCATCCAGCGCAAAGATTTGCCCACGTTTGACTCTCGATGTGGAATTCAACTCCGTTTCTCACTCGCTGTCAAAGGAATGTAAAAAGGAAAAACAAACCGAAGTGACGCCCCTGCCCTCACAGGTCACGTGCTGCTCACACGAGCCCTGATGACTGTTTTCATTGTTCCTGTTCCTCGCAATTAACAGTGTGAAGGACTGAGTGACATATGATAACGACTCATTTGACCCCTGCTGATCCTCGGTTTATTGATGTGATGGTGCCGTCTCATACACGAGTTAATAACCCCAGAAGCCTCTTCTGAACGTGCTCTGTTTAATCATTTAATCAAAACACTGTCGGTGGGCTCATTTAATGAGTTAGTCAGCCACAGTGATTTTAAGTAGGTTTTGACTAATTTAGGCTTTTGAACTTGTATTTCAGAACGAGGTCGATGCTTTGAATGTGTGAATTTGACCGTTTTCGAACAGTAAAAAACACGAGAGCTCGTTTTCTGAGTATTGAAGTGAACCCTCCAAAGATTTCACTGTAGAAATGATATGAAAAGATGCAGCATTCATAAATATATACGATTTCTGTAACTCCATCCCAGTGTGTGTGTGAGCTGCAGCAAACATTCACACTTCATCAATAGTCTGACATGCTCGTGAGCCTGTGACTGAATGTTTACAGCTGCACCTTCATTGTTTTCATCTGCTTCAGATTCCAGATAAGTCTCATGCAGTTCCAGCCCACTTTCCCCCCAAAACTTCCCTGATAGGATTTACCTAATCCTGTTGGAATAAATCGGAAAATTGGGGTGTTTCTTTTTTTAAAGCGAGAAATAATAATTCTCATCGCTCAGGCTAGGATTTGGATTTAGGAAATCAAATCCGACTTTTAATCAATCTCAAAACTTGTATCTGTGTTTTTCACGGCTCCAAGGCACGATAGTTTAGACGCCGAGAATCAGGATAATCTTGATCCTGCTTGAGAGGTGGTTTCGGGGGGGGGGGGGGGGTAGAGACATGACAGGCATAATGGAGCAAGAACCACCTTTACTATTTCCATCAGTAAATCTGCCACAACAGTTTCTCTCTCTCCTAACGCCATTGTTACAGATGCAGGGGCCAGTCCATGAAATGGCCTTTTGGACCTTTTATTTTTCAAATGAATAGCTATGAATTCCTGCTGCTATGAGGCTGTGTTCCCTCCTTCAAAGTGACATGTTGAAGAACAGAGTTTTGAAAGATGTCGGCCATTCACCGAGTCCCTGAATATTGCCTGTGGGATATTATTCACTGTACAGTAAAGTGGGAGTAAAGAAAACTCTTTTATACCCTTTCTCACTTTCTTCACACAAATCCTTTCTCACCGAGCAGAAGGAAGCTATTGACAGCATCATTTATTCAGGAGATGCCAGATAGACTTTAAATGGATGTTGAGTAATTCATGAGTTTGCCTGAGACCTGCACTCCTTGTCTATCCCCTCCTAACAATGTCATACGCAGGTGTACAACAACTGAAGTCGTATTGACAACAAACTGAACTAGGACTTGGGATCATGTCTAATAAATCATTATTAAAGCTGGATCAACTGAGTTCTTTTTTTGGCCACTTGACAGTAACGCAACAAGCTGTAAACACAACACTGACAAATTATCACCTCGTAAAGTCGTCTCGGTAAATGTGTCAGCAGGCGATTGGTTATTTACACGTTCAGGCCTCGAACAACAGTGGATTCAATACCTTCGCCAAAGAGGTTATGCTTTCACCGCTTTGATTGTCGGCTTGCTGGTTGGTTAATTTGTTCTTTCAGTGTTATCATGTAGAAACTGCTGGATGGGTTTCTACAAAACTTGGCTGGAGGAGGCAGAACGGGTCCAAATTGCAGGAACCTGTTTGATTTTGGCACAGATCAGGATCAAGGGGGGGATGTTTTCACTTTCTTAAGATGCAAAGTGTTGTTTTAAGTATTTTCACAGATTTCCTATACGTAAAAATGTATTTATCTTGACAGAAAACAAATCATGTTTCATTTTGTGCAGCTTGATTGGATTTAAGTAGATGGTTCGGCCTTAGCAGAGGTTTTGGGTTCAGCAGGATACCTCAACAACTACTAACCAGATTTCCACGAAACTTTGCCGAAGGATGGAACACGGGTCAAGAAAGAACCCATTTAATTTCGGTGCAAATCCTGGTATTTTTCTTTCAATCGTTTTCTTTAACGTTGCGAAAAAAGAGGGCGTTGATTTCCCCTGATATCTGAGTGTGTGTAATTTGGTGTGGATTCCAAAACGAATCCAGATCTAGTGGCTGTAAACGTGATTTTCTTTAGGGAACTGTTGAGCTTTGGTAGCGGTTAATGCTCTACTGTGTGATATTGTGGTTTTTAGATTAGATTCAACTTTATTGTCATTGTGCAGAGTACAAGTACAACGCTAATGAAATGCAGTTTGTATCTACCGGGAAGTGAAACTGTAAAGGCTGTATTTTTACTGATAGTTGCAGGAAAGTGAGTACTACTATATATAATTTACAATATTTACATTGGGGGAGAGTGTAGCCTTCCATATAAAGATATATATATATATATAATAGTTAATAATTTACTACGTTTGTTAGCTGCTCTCTAACTGTCGCACATTGGGTTTATTCGAGCTATTTCACTTAAAACTTCTGCTCCTGTTGTGATGTTGGAAATGAGATTGACGAAAGCAACTGACACTGATCCCAAAAAAGTAAACTTGCAGACTTTATAAACCAGAACAATGACCAAGAATCTAAAGGACTCCACAGAGCTGAGAGAAACTGCTACACCTTTGTGGTTCACAGGGTAATTTGATCCATAATTAATGCTTAAGTGTTGATTAGTGCAGCTTTAAAAACCTCCCTACAGGAAATGCAGCCTTGATGTTGGCAGTCAGCGGTCATTGTTCCAAATGAGAGACACACAGATGTGCTTCGGCTTTGATGTCAGTGTTCATCTTTCAGTTGGAAGCTTCAGGCTTTTAAGATGGTGGATGTTTAGTTTTGGACCGTAGCCCCCCCACTGAGTCTATTTGAATACTGTGCTTTTGAATTAGCTTGATTAGTATCAAGCACAACATGTGTGGTTGAGAGCGAGAACATTCCCGGCGTCCTAGGAGGCTTAGTTGTTACCTTAAATGATGCCTTTTGCACATTGTCGGTCTGAGGGGTTTCTCCAAGCTCACAAAGAGGCTTAGGGAGGTGTGTGTGTGCGTGTGTGTGTGTGAGAGTGTGGCCAGACTGGTCTCGACTTCTTGGTCCACTTAACACCCAAAAAACCCATATTCCAATTTTCTGCTTTCCCAGACAACAGGTTGTGGTTCAGACTGGTTTAACACTGTCCTAGTTAAGACTTTCTTGAGCTTTTAAAACCCAATTTGATCAAGTTCTCCAGGGCTGCGACGAACAAATCGGTCATATAAATGTACCGGTGATATTAAACCACTTTTATTCCCTCCATCTCCAAAAGGGGATAATTGCACGAGGTCTCACTGATTCCGTGAAAAAGATGGTTCCCACTCCTGTGAATCCACGTCGTGCATATGTTACGTCACAATTAGCCCCATGTGTTACTGAGATGATTAACACGCTTTCTCCTCAGTGAATCATTATTATGCCAGAGGACAGTTGGGTTGTCTTTAAGCAGTGGAACTATAGCGCTTTACAATCCTGCTCCACTGTCACACCGGCGTTCCACTGGCAGGAATCCGAAGGTGTGAAAAGAATAGTCGTTGTAATTCTCTTGATGAGCCGGCAGCCACGTTGTGAATGAGGAAGTCAGGTACTGTGCGCTCGGTGCTAACGATGGCAATGATGTAAAGTCAGCACTCGTACTGTATCGCCTGAATTGTCAGACTCTGCCTGTCTAGGGCCTTTTTTGGATCTTTTATTATCCCGAGTTTATTTTATTATCTGCTTCCCTGTCTGTTTCTTGGATGTTTGACTTCCTGTCTGTGTCTATTTTCCCACTTTTGTGATCATCTATCCGCCCCTGATGTGATTCAGCTGTTTCCAGTTATCCTAGTCTGTCTTGTGTGTTTAGTCTCTGTGCCCTTTCTATCCTCTTTCGTTTGTTCGTCTCTCCAGTCTCACCTTGTGCCTCAGCTCAGCTCCTTGGTGCTCCTCGAGTATTCTTCAGTTTGGACTTTTGTGTTTGCCTGTATGCCTGGCAACCTACCTCTCATTAAATCATCTCAATAGCACCTATCTGCCTTTATCAAGCATCTGCATTGAGGTTCCAGTGAAATTGATTGAATAAAAAAAAGTGGTGTTGAATGACCTGAATGTTTGAGTGAATCTAACCGCTTCAGTTTTTATTTTTTAGCTTTCTTTGTGTAAGTTGAAGACTTAGAGTTACAGGTTCATGAACATGTTGGCTGTTTGCCTCACGCCAATAAACCGAACAACAGGTTAGCTAGAATGAGCTTAATGCTAGCTAGCACACGTTTAGCTTAGCTGTTGACCAAAGGACCTATTGAAGGTTAAGGTTTAAGGATCATGCCGGCCAACAACAAAAAGTTTTGAGCCTATTTACTTAAAAACCTGCTCAGTGCTGCAGTCAAAGTATAACCTACTTTATTTTAAATGGAAGACGATGATTTTGGTGCTAAATCGAGGTCGACCAACATGTTAACTCACTTGTTCCACTGAAAGTTGCGAACTTTATATCGTATATATATATATATATATATATATATATATATCCCTTTTGGGGCTGGTGTGTTTATTGTTCTTTTAGTTTCATCTTGTTTCGATTCTGTGATTTTGAGAAGGTTGCCAACAGCAGTCCAGGTCAGAGGGAAGTGATGAGTTGTGTAGCGTTGCCTGGTTTTTCCTTTTGCTGAGGAAGGATTCCTCGTTAGCTTTTTACGTCAGGCCAATGATTTTGTTACACTTAAGAATAAGAAGGTACGAAATGTCCCATGTGCATTAAGGCTTAATAAGATATCTAACACAGACGTTAACATGGACTCCTCCCCTTGTTTCATTGGACGAGCCAGGTTTGCTTCTGTACATCTGTGGGTCTTTCGTGTCAGGGTCATGTCTTTACCTCTCTTTACCTCACTTTATGCAAATTTGGTTCAAAATACAATTCTTTAATGAGTTAATTGCAAACACCTTCTCCACCTACAAACATCGATACCCCACAGTGTACGTACAGATGCGCACACTGAAGCACCTGTTCATGAGAACATCCGGGGACGAGGTGTTTGAGCTTATTTTCTCCAAAAAAGAAATGCTGTCAAAATTAAGATGTTTTATACTTTATTGATCCGGTGAATGTCAACCACACTTTAATCTCTTCTCATTTAGACTCACTGGAGTTGTGTTCTTCAGCTCAGTCAAAGGTCTCTCTCCTGCCTCTAGTTTGTACAAACACAGCACCTGGGAGACCTCCTCCGGCACCGACTCTGCTTTCATCGATTCTGCTGTTGATTTCTTTTTGCGGGTTATTTATCTGTTTGAGACACAGAGTGTAACTGTGGTCTGAAAAGTGCTGTATAATAAAGATTAGTTTTGAAATTATCTAATTGTAGATTAACCATTAAATCTGTAATGCATTTTTTTATATAAAGCCCAAGCCTCAATTTTAACGATTCACAGGGGAGATAAAGCACATTTTCATTCTCGCATCCCAGCGCACAGATTTTCATCTGGAGATTCACAATGATTGTTATAAATTAATAAATTAAACTCATAAACCTCCAATCTGTGTAGCTGGTTTCCCATTTTTAAACACATTTGCATACCAATAAATCCCCTGTAATATAACAGGATAATCAATAACTGTGGAGCGTGACAATCCTGAAAACTAAAAATAACATTAAATGAGTCGGATTAATAAGCCTGTGATTATCTGGAATATTAAACAACTTGACACATACACAGCAAACATCGTGGCTTGTTAATCTTGTCAATGTAATTTTTTTTTAGGCTTCATCAAATGAAATGCTTCTGCATTCTGCCAAGAAATTGTCAACATGGACCAAAATGTACCAGATCTCAACTAAGATCACCGCATGATTTAGTGAGTCAGGGTCTGGCCGGGCTTCTATCTTTCTTTTCCTCTAAATGATGTCGCTGTGAAGTCTGCCAGGCAGCAAGGGGCCAAAAATATTCAGAAAACATCTGCAGATCATACAAAATATATAACTCCAGGTATACGGTAATGCTCCCGTCGACTCGGGCGACAAGCCCCGTCTCAGCCAGACGGGGGCACATGGTGATGAACATCTGAAGCGTCCCTCTCCTCCTGCCAAGTGCAGCTTTTAATGGCAATGACACAACACTTCAAAAGCATATTTTGACCAGACACTGGCGCCCGGAGATGAATAATCAAGGGGAGATGGCAAGTTGGCGGCTTTTGAAATGAACGCCCTGACCCCAAAACTCAGTTACTTAAAATTTCATAGTGACATTATGTAAGATAATAATACAGCTTTTTATATCTGCTCCAACTGCCTGATAAAAGGAAGAGAAAAGGGAAATGTTAGGAATACAACTAATCATGTCTAAAACCAGTAAATGACACTGTATGTTGTTGAAGTGATGGCATTAATGGATGTTAAACATACAGTTAGTCTTCTTATGTGAATCTAATATATATGACCTTATTTAAATATATGATATTCAACAAATCTTGATTAAAAAATCTAAAAACATCTTAAATTATGCTATATATGTTGTTAACTTGTGCGTGTGACATTATCTAACATGTTTCCAGCAATGTGAAGATGAATCCACAAATGTATTCAAATTAACAGCACATATTTTTTCCATCTTTTAATTGCGTCATAGCAGATTTGCCCACGACTCTACTCGCCCTGGTTATAACTTCGGTGTTTAGGACAAAGGATAAACTGCCGGCCAATTATTTTAAGCTTTAAAACATTTACTTCATCGGTGAATAGAGATTTTCATGTAGATTTTCATTAGCAATGATGGTTAAGAGAAAAACTCCCATGATCCCACGCTGCTTCAGACTCTGTCTTTTATTGTTGTTGTGATTGATAGGCCCCGCCCCTAGTGGCCATGTATTGTTCACTTAAACATGATGGGACCATTGTGGAAACAGTGATGGGATATCACATCAAACCATATTTAAATTAAGAGTTATTAGAAAATTGAAAGGAGTGAGATGTCAGGTCTGATTATTCTGGTTTAACTTTTTGGTTTCTTCCATCCTTTGAGGTGTAAGGTATCTATAATCACTGTGTTTATTTTTTGATATCTATCTCTTTGATATATCCGATATAGAGTTTATATCTTTAAGATTTTATTCCATGAAGAGCTGCTGTTCTAAAGTGTTTCAGGTGTCGGCTCGAACAGACTGACGTGTGAACCCCGGCAGCTCATTTACATGATAAGGTGTCTGTTTGAAAAAGGGCTTCAGGGGAAGAACATGAAAGAGGAAAAGAGCAACTTCACAGACTCTGTTTCACTGTGAAAAGTTAAAAAATCTCTCCTTTGTGACATCACATCTGAGACTTTATTTCTTCTACTTATTACATCAATATTTAGTCTTTGTGAGGAAAAAAAATGTGTGGATTAATAAATGTCTCTTCTTGCATCAATAATGGATCTGTGGAGAGACCGGTGCACTTGTCATGCATGAAAACGAGTGGAAATTCCAGTTTGGGGTTAAAAATTAAAGAGAGGATTCATTCCATCATGACATCAGACTGTCTAACAAGGCTTACCAGTGATTGTCTACAACCGTCCTGTGTCATTTAAATGTTTCAGGTCCTTTCAATAATTAAAAGCCAGAAAAATCACATGGTATATTCATAAGGACGGCCTAGTCTCATACTGTGCCGTACTCTTGAAACCTACTTTTACACTTTTCACGTACAAATGTTTGATTAATATGAATTTATTCTGAAAGTTCCTTTACGTAAACAAACAAACACTTCAAACTGCACCAAACCTAGTGTGAGTTATGTGACTAAAGCATATTCGGGAGGTTATATCATTATTTCAAATATTCACTCCCCAGGCTTCACTGCTATTCCTCCTCCACACCCTAAATACAATAGAGTTCAATTTAAAAGGAAAATATATGAAGCCTAACAAACCACCTCAGCATATGGCCTCCCTCCATCCTCCCCAAGGTCAGAACTCTCCTGCTTGAGAGTCTTGCAGCTCTGGCTCGGCTTCATAATAACTTTATATTTATTCCTCTTCTCTCACCTTTTCCTGCCCCACCCTCGGCCTTCGCCTGCACGGGGGTGGATTCTTTACATCTCGCCCGCAAATACCCTCAAAGTCAAACACATGGAGACAAAGATGCAGACACAAACACACACTGCAGCCCCCCCCGCATGATGAGTCAGGGAGTGTGTCCTCTCTGGTGTTTGGCATTGTCCTTGTTTATTCATATTTATTCCCGATGAAATATGAATGACAGAACTCTTGCGGACATTTTCTGTTCCCCTGGTTCCTCACGTACCACGAGATGCAAAAAAACAGAGAAGACAGAATTGGCCAAAAGTGTGTCCCCCTCCGACACATGTACACACATTTCTCTGCATCGCTGAAATTTTGATGTGGAAAGAGGCGGTTGGGCTGTTAAAAGAGTGTCTAGGGGAGGGGGGAGCGGGCGGGCGGCTTCTTTATCGAGGACGAGCAGAGAGAGAGAGACTTGGAACTTACATCAATGTTAAACAAATAAAAATGTAATGTTTCAAACGAGACCTTCTCTGCATACTCTGCTGTCGAATCAAGACGACAACAACAAGAGAAATTGTGTTTTCGCAGTTCAGTGTCTGGGTGGGTGGATAATGATACAAATAATGTGCCTTTAGTAAATGCAGAGCAATCTTTGGAAAAAATACAACCCCCCCCCCCGGTGCTTCCAGGTCAGGAAGACGCACATTTAAGCATATTATGTGAAAGTGCATGTGTATTAAGATTCATTAAAGGTGATGTGCTGCATTTGCATGAAATTTGAGACCATTCTTTTATGTTGTTTTATGTAAAAGAGGTAAGATGGTGTTTGGTTTTGAATAATTCTCGGGTGAGATGTATTTGTTTATCTGGCACTGCAGACACCATTTGTAATATCTACATCTAAATATTCAGCTTAAAGTAAAGATAGAATCGGCCCCTTGTCATGCTGCAAAATACGTTTCCATCCTCTGACTCCAGATCAGATATATATTTGGTCTGAGGTATTGTCAGTCTTCTCTTACATTAATAAACTACAACATGTCAGAGTGTGTTAGCGACGGAGACATTAGGTCCTGAAGCTATTACCATCATTGTCCCAGGTGCGCACGCAGTTCACCAACCTCCATGAAGACGGAGAGACGAGACCTTCAGCGGCCACCATTAAGGAACATTACAGAACACGAGCTGAAGCATTAAAAAGAAATCATCATCATAAACACAAACAATCAATACGGTGTTTCTGCGAGTATGATCGTAAACGCCCATAAAATCTATCGTTTCATATCGGTGAGAATAAAAGTAACGCAAAAAATAACGTGATATCCAAATCCTGTCATAAGGAACCACTTTCTAATCTTTTCATAGCCTCTTGAGATACTTGCCGGAAGCCTTTTCAAAGTAAAACCCTGCGTTTAATTGAATTTGATTTGATCGGACTCTCCCGGAGGCCGGAGAAGTTCTGAGAACTGACACCTGCCAGCTCCGGCTCCCAGCTCTCAGCCTCAGGGCGAGTCTGACCTGTATGTCTGGTGCTGGGGCAAGTTTCAAGGTTTCTATAAGGGGGATATACACCACATGTATAAACCACATAGTTGAAGTAGTACCGGATCAATAAACCCCTCCAGTGTGTAGAGCTGTCCGCTCGTTAAACAGAAACGTCTTGTTCTCTGTTTCTACACGTGTTAAATAAAACAGATATACACAACTACATCTTTGAAATACACAGAAAACAAGCAAACAGTTTTTAACAAGGTTTCAACAATGTTTAGATTTAATTCAATATGTCCGTGAAGACGTCACCGAACCATCTGCAATGTGTTTTCATTCTCTTCACCCAGCTGAGACACAACCTAGCACAGGCGGCCTGGTGATGTGACGGAGCTTGGAACTTCTCTCGGCTCCGTCGCAGCCAAATAAAACTTAGAAACTATAAAGGTGGGTGGTGGACTCTTCTTTTAACTTCTGTCAATGACAAACATCGCAATGAACTCCTATAAAAAGAGACTCACTACAAGTGGAGGGAGGCAACGTTTCCTCTTCAACTTTGTTATTGTTCTCAGTGCTCTCCACGTCTCAGAGCTGTTTCCTTCCCCAATGAGGTTCAGTTTTCATTGTTAGCAGGATAACGCAGAAACTACTTGGATTAAAACTTTGAAATTTAGTGAAAGAATGTGGTAAAGATCACCGGGTCGGTCCAGGATGTTTTTCACTTCCTCTGGGAGCCAGGGCGTTTTGCATTTTCATAGATATGATCTGTATGTTTGTATTTCTTGTGTTTTTACTTGATATTTAGCAAAGTATTACAAAGAAATCTTTATTTTTACTATGAAACTGAAATGTTTTGGTGTGGATTCAGGACGTAATAGTAATCTTAATTTCTTAATTGGGAATTATAATTTTTCCAAATTTTCCTTGATTTTTCAGAGATTTATGACTGAATCTAGAAATAAAATGACAAAAAACTCATACATATTTAGGTGGTTGGTTTTTTAACAAGTGTGTGCATTTCGTTCAGTTCCAAATTCATATCTGGATCTATTGAAGTTCATAAGGATGAAGGCTTATTCAGCCAACAAATAGGGACAACCTGTAACTACCACCAAAGTGTATTAAGACTAGTTTTAATTTTACAGACACAGTTGGGTCTTTGGCCGAGGTTTACACTCTACTGGATGAAACATATCTGAAAAACTAATTTATACATTTTAAAACTTGCAATGACTCAACTTATAATGAAACCTATGATTCAAATGATAATTTAATCAATTTAAACAGGCAAACCCATTGTCAATTTATTCACATATGTTGTGTACACGCCTCACCAGCATCAAACAGGTATTATGCAGCGGCTTCTTGCTTTTGTTCGGTGACAAACACAACAGAAAATCCACTTGATTTGGAAGTTATTCATCAAACAGGCGCAACGGGCTCTGAAGTTTTGGGTTCCTGTCATCCGAGGCTCAGCTTGATCACTGGGATCCTCCTCTTCATGTGTTTAGCACTTAAAGGAGGAGAGCACAGATGACAGCGGGAGGTTTGATTGACGCGGTCGACGGCACGTTCCCTTTGCATTTATTCAGACTCACCCTGGGTCGGTTCTACAACACGGATTGTTCAGATCTATTCAAACCGTATATTAAAGGGAGGTTGAAGACTAAAATAAATTAAAAATGCAGCTTTCGGGACACATTACCATAACAACAGAAAAATGTCTCGGGGCACAGCGATGAATTATTTAGAAGTTGCGAGTGACAGTTTCTTAGAAAGGAAAGTTACAGTGGAAAAAAACAACAACAACATTAATGCAGCATTTTCCTAAATAAACAAAGATGGAGTGGAGTTGTGGTTTTTGTGGTTATTTAACCTCAAAGGTAAACTTGAGCAAATTCATTACGGTGATTAAACTCCTGACTTTCAGCTGAGATGCTTGTTTTACCAACATTTTATATTTTGACTTCCCACCGCTCTGGTTTTACCAACGTTGTGAATATTTCCCAGCGACAGAAAGTGAATCAGGACCTTTAATACCCACTTAGAAAGTTTAAATTTCATTTTACGGATGTTTTTATTTCAGCTTCACTACATTTCTATTAAATCCTTCCGGTCTTGATGGATTCTGTCAGAACTTATTCCCCCCATCGCACACACATCCCCAGTTTCACCACTCCACTGTGTCTCTTTTTGAGATCTTGATCAGATGCAGAATAAACATAAACCACAGCCCCAGTTACTGATAATTAGCCGCTGCTCTGGTAAATCAGACGGTAATTTCATGCAGATTGCCAGAGCAAATATGTGCATAAATCTGGCCCAGGCACTCAGAGTGAGGAATTTGCAGGAAAGTGGACATTAACAAACCAGAGTTGGAGAAATATAACGTTTGATGATGGGGGGGGAAAAAACTTTAAACTGGAGAGAACTGGGTGATAAGACATTATTCCTGCTCGGCTGCTGATATGCCGGGCTGCCCCAGTGACTGAAGCTCTGCACACAGGAAATGATGATGACGCTCTACATTATTCAGCCCTGAGACCGCAGAGAGGTGTTATCTCTGATAGTGCAACAGGCCTAGGTTCATTCATCTGATTGTAATGACTCAAGATTAAGGAGTAACGACCTCTACAGGCAATCTGAGTGTTTCCAGGTTGAGCAACAACATCTCTCAAGTTCTTCTATAACACAAATGACTATACTCTCATAGACGCCAATAACCCGACTATTGACCTTGTTCTGAGTAAGACATTCTTTTGATTGTGATGTTTTTTCATCATTTGTAAAAGAAGGCGTCTCGACCACTCGAAGCTCTTAACAGGACAAGTAGCTGTTTCAATCACTGATCCACACATTCACACAGAGCTTATTCTGTCACACACCACTAACACACTGTCAGCGCAGCCGCCTGTGGAGCCAGGGAATCGAATCAGGGACTTGTAAGTGGACGACCCTCTCTACCTCCTGAGCCACAGCTGCCCGTACTCCATTCATATTCCTGTTTACATGCCACAGAGCACAGTCTGATTCGGACTCAGGTTAAGATTACTTACATTACATCGCACAGTTTAATATACGATGTTAGCGTTTACCCTTTTGTGTGTTTTCAAAATTTAGCAAAAGGTTCAACTCCTCCAGAAGGATGTGGAAACTTCATTAGGACGTTATAATGTGATACAGACGTCTACATAATTCAACTACGGCTGAAATACTCCACACGACATAATTAAATTATTGCTCATCCAGAGTTTGACCTTCGTAAGGTTAAGATGATCAAACAATCCTATTTACAGGGCAGTGACTTGTCTCGATATAATAGGGTTAATATAGGAATAATATAATATACATGTAAACACTTCTAATGTTGAGTGAAGAGCAGTTTGCTTAAGAATCATTTAAATTGGTGTTTTTGAAGGATTCAATCAGCGTCCAGAGATGCTTTAAAAGTAATTATCTCATTTAACGTTTACTTCTTGCATTGAACACCTGACTATTGTGCAAAGAGAATATGATTGCAAAATAAAATTAAATGAAATGGGGAGAAAATAGTTAATTGTTCAAATAAACATGTTGCAGGTGGTTACTTGTTAAAAACGCCACACACAAAATAGAAGTCCTGCACAATCACGGTACAATTAGAGTCTTCAAGTTAAACTCCACCCACATGCATTTGCATAATGAGCCACTTCAGACAAAGCAATGATTCACTCGATTATGATAAACTGAGAATGAAGTTGTTTTAATCAATTTAAATTCCCTCTCAGAGCAAACAGACTTCCTGCCTCCGCATCGCGTGTCTGCAAACACAGATTTTGGGGGGGGGGGAGGGGGGGGGGGGGGGGGAGTGTCTCTTTAAGATATTTGGGGGGAAACAAGGCCCACATAACCAGGAGCCTAATTTGTGTTGTCATCTAGAGACACTGTGCGGAGCTGCTTCACTGGCGATGAAGGAGAGAGGGAAACTGTGGATGGATGGATTTAAGCAATTACACCCACATGAGCTTTATTTAATCGGCGTTAGGGCTAACATTGTTGAACCAAAAAATGTGCTCACATGCGAGGAGAATCACTCAGGTTGCGTTGCAGCGTGCAACAAAGATGTCCCTCTGATTCATTGTCACTGGGGCCGCTCGAGGGCCTCTTATGCCAGCTCCCATTAAGGCACCGGGTGTGTTGTCTGGAGCGGTGACTGGGATATCATATTTCACAGATCCACATTTAACTTCAGCCCGAGAACCACCAAACTCTTTTGGACAAGACTCGGTTGCTTGCTCGGAGGCAAATTTGTTCAATTCAGGAAACATGTTTTGAATGAGGACAAACAAAAGCTTCGCTCAGTGTCTGTGCCTGTGTCTGTGTCTGTAGCGCAGTGAAGTGGTTATTAAAAAACTCACCTTTTATAACGAAGTGAACATTCAGTGTTGGCAGGAAAGCAGCTAATTATGCCTGCTGAACATTATTGCATTATTTAGATCTTTCATTTTTTCAGTACCATGGAAATATCTGCATAAGTGCTCACACACAGGGAAGCAATTATCCCTGGTGACGTCTTTTTGGACGCGGATCACATGAGTCAGCAGATCTGGTTTTTGGGGACAAATGCAAATACAGCAAATACAGCGAGGCTTTGGTAAAACGTGGCACGGCACAGCACGGCTCCTGGTTGTCTTAGCACCGATGCTAACTCCGGGGAAAGTTAGTGTAAGCCCGTCCCCATTGGTCGGGGGGGGGGGGGTTGACACTAATTCCCTGGGACAGGAGCGTAGCGGTGTGTGATTTAGCAGCGTATGCTAAGTGCTGCTGCAGCTGCAGGCTAGTCTGTGGGCGCCGGGGCAGAGAGAGCAAGCTGGGAAAGTACGGACTCGACTAACTGGCCTGATTAGACCGGGTGTGAGATGACATGGATCAGACACACACACCAACCCAGCCGGAAAGACAGATTGGCAGGATTAGAGGACGGGGGTTTAAAAATGAAAACTGTATTAAAAGAGAAAATGAACCCGACGTGGATGCAAAGTTTTAAAATTCAATAAAGTGAGTGGAGGATGAAGAGGGATAAAGAGCTCAGGTTCATTCTGCGGATGTGATGTCTCCTCCCGGGTGGAGATATGTGTTTTTCTCTTCTCCTGCTCTGCTGGACTGTGGTGGTGTAAGAAATTGGCTGAGATGCAACGTAGCGTTCAGCGCATCACGGTTTCATTAGCTCTCATTCAGCCCCGGGCGTTTCACACTGCATTTCCTTCCACTCATCTGCTTCTCTCAGATCTGCTGCCTTTACAGGGAAAGGTAACACAGGCTGGAACTTGGTGCGGGGGGGATATATCGCCCTGAGTTGAAAGAAACGCTATTTGTCACCCGGGTGAACGTCATTGATTGATGCCGACACTCGTGCGCCCTCAGCCATTCTGAATGTTTCCCCTCAAACCCCCGCGAGTGGAGTGAAATCAGATTAGGTTTATTTCAGGGTTATTTTATCCATTAATAGTCGGCACTTTACAGTGAACACCGCCTGCAGGCTTAGATTACACTCAAATGAAGGCAGGCGGTGGAAGGGAGATCCAGAGCGTCTCGTGAAGCTCCATTAGCACGAGATGAAGTTCGGTTGAACCCTGTTGGTCTGATGGTCGCTCACTTTGGAGCAGAATGAAGTGATCTTCAAAACAGAGGAGGACAGACCCTAGAACTCTCGTGTTTGGGAGCCAATCACGTGATCTTAGTTTTTAGTCGTATTACTTCTGCACTCGAGACTTTCACTAGTGATTAAATTCAAGTCACATCTCTGAGTCACAGATTTCTCCAAGATAAATACAAGCCAATCTGTGAGCGCCCCGGCCGATCGCTTTGCAGCTCTTAGTGTGTTTTTGAAGACATGTTCGGAATACTCCAGACGCTTATTTCCTTTCGGTTGGAAAATGTATTCAGTCCACAGCAAAGTGAAATAGATTTTTTACTTATTTTTTTTTTCAAAAGGTGTGGATAGATTATTTTCAACAAAGAAAAACGAGATGTGGGAGATATTGCTTATGTTGCAGGACACGAGAAAAATATGTGTTTATGTATATTACACATAATGGCTATCTTTTGCTGTTCTTCATATTCCTTTTATCTTCTCCTTATGTTATTACTTTTTAATGTTAGCTTTTTGTCTAGAAAACAAACTTTTGTTTTCTTGTCCTCTTTTCAAAGTACTTTGTAACAGTTGTTTTAAAAGGTGCTATAAAAGTATATTTATTATTATGGTACGAAAATGGAGCAGAAGAGAAGAAGACACAGTAGATGGTGGTGAAGCTACTTTATGTTACCTGCTACCCACTAATAAACTGAGCAGAGAAGAAGAGGAAGAATATGTATAATAATATAAAATAACAATATATTAGAGTAATGGAGATTCAATTTGTGCATCAAGTCTTTCAGGGGCCACTGGAGAAGATGATATAGGTTTGATAGGGTTTTATCAGTTTTTGGAATTAGAGCACATCAGTATTTCTTTGACCTTGACAGAACATATAACCTCCCGTCCCATGTGTCTCAGTGATCATCTCCACAGAGAGAGAACTGTCAGGGTAAAGGCTTCAGCCGCATGGCAACATAAAGTCAGGCTTGACAATATTGTGGAGATCGCACAACTTCTACAGACACAATTCTCTGCTCATTTCTGGTGCTTGTGTGTGTCTTTCAGGGTATGATGGGTGTAGTGGGCTGGATTTTACTCCTACTCTCCCAAATGATGGTGCCTGTGGCGTCCCAGAAGCCTCCAGGGCTCAACGTGGGTGTGATCATGGGCCAGACGCGCCCCATATCCGATCAGGAGTTCCAGCCAGAGCGGCGACCCGATGATGCCCTTGACGTCTCCGTGGTGTCACTGAGGATCAACGAGACTGACCCCAAGTCTGTGATCACGCAGGTGAGAAATGCTTTTACACCCACACACACACAGACACACACATGTGCCTTTATCGAGGCCTGAGTTTGTTTCCCTGTGTGTCCCAAGGTGTGTGAGCTCCTGTCACGCACTCGTCTCCACGGCATTGTGTTCGCCGATGGCACAGATCAGGAGGCCATTGCCCAGATCCTTGACTTCCTGTCCGTTCAGACCCAGCTTCCAGTTCTGGGAGTCCATGGAGGCTCCTCGATGATAATGGCTGACAAGGTGAGTGACCGTGACACGAGCACTGACCGGTTCAAGCACCACACACACACAGACACATGCTTCTTTGTATGCACAGTGTTTGTGCTGGGGAAGCGAGATTGGGAATTTGTGATCCCTCCTCTCGGCTCTGGATCTTGGAGAGTGATGCTTTTCAACCTGTGTGATTTTTCAAATGTCCCGACGTGTGTGTTGGCAATCTAGTCGCACTCTCACTTCCCTCAGAGACAGGGACATCGTTCACTTCCTTCCTATAGGAACTATAAGAGGATGTTGCAGTCAGCATGTTGTAGATTAGAGAATTGACGCGCTGGAGGCACGAGGAAGCTTGTTTGTGCTTCCGGGCGCCGCTCTGTCAGATTATTTTATACGTTCAGAGCTGAGAACTCTGCCAAGCCTGCGAGTTGGTACAGGCAGAATTTAAATCAGTCTGTGGATTGACGGCGGGGCATAAGCAATTCTATTTTAATCAGCCTTTTATAAAGAAAGGAGTACTTTCACATTTAGAAAGTACAATATTCAAAAGGTCAGAAGAACTCTTTGCAAAGAGCACGCAGCATTCCTCTGGTTTCCTTTTAACTGTTTCTGCTCGGTCGAAACTGGGCCACGCAAAGAGGAGAAGAGGAAACGTCTGGTGCTCAGCGGGAGGCCGGAGGAATAGATTCCTAGATTTAAAAAAGAGAAAAGAGAATATTTCCTTTCAGGGTGGATTTCTGTCTGAGTGCGGTGTGACGCTCGGTGCAGACTCATGGATGTGTGTGTCTGTGGATGTGTGTGTGTGTCTGTGGATGTGTGTGTGTGGATGTGTGTGTGTGTGTGTGTGTTTCCTCAGCAGAAGCCTCTCTCCCTGCTCCTGACTCTGTAGACCTCGCTGACTGACAGACAAACTGAGGAAGCTTTGATAAAAACACAAACTGCTTCTTTAGCTCTTAAATCTCTCTGGGCACGGCAGCCGAAACACAGGAACCAATAACTGCCGCAGTACAGCAGCCGTTTGAAGTGCAAGTTGATGGGGGATGCAGTGTGTTTGTGTGTGTTTGTTTGTGTGTGTTTGTGTGTGTGTGAGAGAGAGAGAGAAAGGGAGGCTGAAAGAGAGAGGGAGGAAGGTACAAGGAAACAGTGGGAGTTGGGGCTGCAGTGTCAAGGTTATCCAGCTTTCACCCTCCTCCCAATGAGAACATAATGATAGACAGAATAAATAAGTAGTTTTTCCCACCACCAGTCGCTGCTGTTCCCCATTAAACCAGGTGTTTAACCCCCGACTGCTCTAATTGATCTGTTTGGTGGCCAAAAGCACTCGAGGGCGGTCAACCATAGCAGCTCCCGGCTGTGAGTGTGTGTGTGTGTGTGTGTGTGTGTGTTCAGTCTGTAACTAACCAGCCCCCCCGCAACTGCTCCTGCAGACCTGTCCCTGTAAATTAAAAAATTTAAAACAATCCCGCCTGGTTTGAATTAAGCACAACTGGCAGGTGTGTGGAAGCTCAGTGAGTCAGCAAATAGTTTATTAGATCAGTTTGACTACACCTACCTGGTGTGTGTGTGTGTGGGGGGGGGGGGGGGGTGTATTGATGATCCTCCTCCTGGGTGTATTTATGAATAACAGCCTAATCAATAATTTCTCATCAGTGAATCATTCATTATTAAGTCTGCAGCTGTTATTGGTTCATTCTTTGTTATTAATTGGTTAATAAGTGGTGTTTGTTTTCATTTCTTGGATTTGCATCGCAGGCGTTTTTAAGATGTTTATTGTAAATGGGACCGGGTAACAAGGTTTTATTTTAGGAGCCTCTGCAGGCAACGAGGTTCTGTGTTCGACTAGTTTCCAGAAAACCAAAAACAAAGGCAGGCAGGTGTGGAGTCAGAACCGGTTTCCAGTCCAGGATCACAGACGAACACAGAACTGGACATGTCTGGATATTGCAGGCGGCTGAGTGATGGACCTGGGGCGCAGGCAGACAGAGTATTAGCAGGGAAGTAAGAAAACAACTGGCAGAGAAGTAACTAAAAAATCCAGGTATAGAGAGAGAGACTGTGGCTGTAGAGTTCACACCGATAGAAGAGGTTGAATGGATCTGATGGAGTCTGGATGGGATGAACCTGGGGTTTAAATACTGCAGGTGGCTTTGGAGAGTTGATTTGAAGATGAGCCTCGGGGGGGGGGGGGGGGGGGGACCAGAGACCCTGCAGGAGACACACATACAAACTAGAATGGCGTTCAATAGAGCACATCCCTCCACCAACACCCAACAGTTCCCTTACATTCAATATAAGCTGAACTGATTCCACACCTTTATGGAGATCAGTTCCCTAAACATGCCTGATTTTTAAAAGGTATAAATCTTATTGGTGAAGGTAAAACAGAGAACCAGTGTCTCCCAATAATGATCTAGTCCGTGCTGGTCCGCCATATTCTAATGAGTCCCCCAAAACTTTTTACACAGGCAGTCTGACCCCATAGTTCCAGTTCCAGTCGTGGCATGTAGCTCAGCTCTCTCTCTCTCCCTCTGTAGACAGTGAATATGTCACTCTGAATCTGATACCCGTCAAAGTGACCTTCATGCTCCCTTGTTATCGCCTTAGATGTAATCAATTCTGTGGGGAAAGGCTACACAACTATTAACAAAACAAGGATAAACACACAAACACAAGGACAGTGACAAACAGCAGGAAAAGGGGGAAGATACAGAGTAATCCAAATGTTGCTCTGTCTTACACCATCCATCTCTGACAAGGTGAATATAGATATGACTCAGTATCTCAATAAAAAGATGGGGTAGGGACAGGGGGGGGGGGGTAATTTCCCAGATCTGAAAGTGACCTCGTCAAAGTGCTTCTCTTCCACGACTCCACAGTCCAATGAAATTAAATTTGTACTGATTTAAACCAACAAAACACACAAATTGACACAATGGAGAAGCTGCGGAGGTTCGGTGCTTCTCTCTGATGAATCCCAGAAACCACTGAGTGTGTTTATCAAAGCAGTTGGAGATCGATTTTCCTGTTGATCACCTAATTGATGAATCGATGAATCATCCCAGCTCCGAACACGATGGTGCCGGGTTTCAATCTTTCCCCCGGTGACAGCAGCGACCCTCATCATTACCGAGGTGATGAGGACTCTCGGGGAGCCGACACGTGTTCCCGCTCCGCTGTGCCACCGCGCTCACACACATTAGCTCCTCTCAATCATTCTCACTGTGTGATGCACGTGTTAATCTCGATGGAGGGTGTGAGTGTGGTTAAAATAAAAACCAGACCAGAGCCGACAAATGCATTTTGCTTGCGGAAGGCAGTCGGGGTAATTCCTTATTGGATGTGTGACTGTAGCCTTCATACCTGCTGTCAGCGGCGTGTGCTGTTAATCTGCAGGATCGAATGAACTCCCAGCGGGCTGGTAACAATTCAGCCTGATTACTGTGGGCTAACAAACAATATTGTGCTTTTGTGCAGCCAGAGCGGCTCAAGCCCTGGGCTCTCTCCCTCTCTTTCTATCTCGCTCCACGCACTCAGTCGCTCTGTTAATGTCACAATCAAGTCCAGAGTACAGGAGAGAGAGATGAGCAGCTGGTCCTGTGCAGCCTCGAGTACAGTGCAGCTCTGCACGTCGGGTTGTAGATGGCGAGCAAAGAATGGAAGAGGACGGCGCCAAGAAAATAGAGAAAGAGAGAAGTTGCACTCGCAGGCAGGCAAGTGCTCTGAGATAATGGATGTATGTGGAGGTGGGCAGTGCGAGTGTGAAGCTCTCGGTGTTGAAGCGGCATTAAGATGCCAAAATGCAAACTTTACTGTCGTGATTATGTCACATTTCAAGTAAAGGCTTTCTCCACTTGTCATTTTTATCAGCGGCTGGTTGCACAGCCATCACGCTGCCTCACACAGACAGGGCCTGGGAAACTGTTAGGTACATAAACAGGATTGTGGAGGCCGGGAACTCACTGCAGCAGCTCCTCAGGTTTTATTTTTAAATGACAGTTTTTTATTTGTAAAGGTTTTTCTTGAGTTTATTCAGCCGGTGGATTCTGAGCTCGGGTGTTTTTCTTTTGGCTCTTAGCTTCTTTTTCGGTTGCTGATAAATGTGTTTATTGGAAATGGTGTCGGACCAGGTGTCAACTCACTGGGACGTGACCCACTTGTTTGTGAGCTGCCGTTTTCAAGCCAAGAGTTTGGGGATTCTGTCAGTGGAGCCTGACTGGGAGAGGCGGACACTGCACTAATGCACTGGCACCACTTACACCTGCGACTCGCACCCATTGGTCGGTTCCTGCGCCCTAATGCATCCCGAGCTTTATCGTCTATTCAACGTGAATCTGGAACGTAAACTATGAAATGAACATCGTGCTGTTTTGAAGAAGATTTAAACCAGACTCTGTATGAACATGTTGCTATACATCAAGGGAGAGGTAAAGTCATTTTCTCATAGACTTCTATATAAAACTGACTTATTTTTTCAGTCAGTGCCTCTACTGGTCATTAGATAGAATGCAGGTTTCACGCACTTCTTCATTGGCTCCACTTTTAAACCCGGAGTTTACTTTATGACTTATGCATAACTTGGCCTTGGTTCTGCCTTGGTTCAAAATCCTTCTTTAGGATCTGCTTGTAAACCACAGCCCTGTTTCCACTGGTCAAAGAACCCACTAACATCCAGCTTTTGTCTGGGGAAACAGGCAAATGGGAAATGATTCAATCGCCCTTTGTAGCGGGATTATCCTCGTATTAAATAACCCGCCTATAACTTCAGATCTTTGTGAAAAAGACATATTTCTAATCATTTCCTGAATTTGGAGTTAATACACATCATATACGATAAAGTACTCGGCGTGGCTCCTCATCATTTTTAGCTCCTGGGCTGAAATCCAGCCTCATCCGCTGCCTGCTACCGACCAAACTGTGGTGCACATGAAGAGGACCCCAGACCCCCCCCCCCCCCCCCCCCATATAACGGGCTTTCACAGATGTTTAGCATGAGAGTCTTGAGGCAAAAATACTGCCTGCTTCCAAGCACCGGGTGTGAACGTCCTCAGATGACTCACACACAGATGCTCACACACACACACACACACACACACACACACACACACACACACACACGTCCACAGATTATTATGTCCGGGATGCTTTTATCAGCTAATGACTGTGTAAGTGGGCTTTGTTTTGTTTGTTGTTGTGATGTAGGACGAGCGTTGATCTGCTGGCCTGGGACAAAACCCTGGAATCGTTTCTGACACTGATGTTGTTTTTTTTGCGTTGTGTTGCAGTGCTTGTGTTTGTGTTTGTGTTTGTGTTTGTCTCCACTGTTCCGCCTGCACCGCTGCCAGAATGCTCCAAAAACAGATTCCACCCCAATTGGTTTCGGCTCTTATCAAATCAAACAATCGTCCATTTTAGTGTTTCTAGCCAAACCCATCTTTTTATTTCAAATGCCTCTGCCTCGTGGTGCATGTCAGTGTGGAGCAGTCAGGAACGATCTACAGTGAGTTGGATGGTGAGCTGTGGGAAAGGGCGACATGTTTAAGGAACACGGTCTTGATGGGGAGAAAGGGCTTGTGTGTGTAAACCCAGGAGAGGAACCGGATTAGTTTGGAATGTTGTACTTCCATTACCGAGCGGCCGCTGTGGGAAATAAGAAACGATGCTGGCTTTTCCTCAACCCTGTTCGTCTCTTCTCTCCTCCGCCGCTGTGTGTGTGTGTGTGTGGGGGGGGGGGGGGGTCACAGTGTGTAGCATAGGAACACGAACATGCTGAGATGGAAGGTTGTGAATTAAACATGCATGTTCTTTCTGCTGTGCTCTGCCTCTGTGGTGGGATGCAGCCCTGGGTGTCTGCGTATGTGCGTTTGTGTGTGTGTGTGTGTGAGACAGTGTGTGAGTCTGTGTGTGTGTGTGTGTGTGTCCCAGCTTGGGATGTCCCATATCAGTATAGGCCATTTGCCCAGGTTCTCTGCTGAGTTGCTTTAATATTTAACACCTGCTCCCCTCACCTGCTGTCACTGGCAGAGGATTTGCTGCTGTGTCATTCACTCACTGAGTCCCTCCACTCCTTCACCTCCTTTCTTTTATTCGTTTCTCCCTCTTGCTCTCTAGCTTTTACCTCCTTCACCGCTCCTTCAGCCCTTTTCTCATCTTCTCCTCCAGTTTCCATTCCCCCCTCTCCACTGCCACCTCGTCCTTCTTTTCTGTCTTCAGTTTGTAACGTCTCGCCGTCTTGGTCTTAAACCTCAGGAGCTTTGTCTTTATATTCCACCTTAAACAAAAACACACAATCAACGAAGTATTTTCCAAGTTGTGAAGATGTAATTGTTAAGCAGATATAAACATCAATCAATATACACCTTCTAATAAAAATAAGGGTGCAATTATATATTTGTATTTCTCTACAGCTATGCCACTGTGCTGTGGAGCAGAATCAGCAGATTCACACAGATTCTAGTTAAATCCAACATCTGCGTCGTCCTGTCTCGCAGTGTAACTTTGCCCATTAACGCCAAACAGAAACCAGTACAGCGTTTCCAGTCTGAAATTCAAACCAGCAACGATCGCGTCCTGAACCAGCCGCTTGGGTTCTGATCACTCTGGTGGTTAATCTCTGTTTTGGGAGAACAAGGAACAACTGGCTACGGTAGAAGGCTTCGGGGGAAATCCGGCCAACCTTGAACCAGTGCGAAGCCAGACTGGGTGATATGGTTACTATGGTGACTAAACCAGACTGCAGCATTTAGTTCTGGTTCCCTGGCTGCGCTCACGCCACAGCTCTCCATGCCCAGTTTCCTCCCAACACAACTGGAAGCTGTGAAACCCACAGATCAGCTCCTCGTCACTGCACAAGCGGCTACGGCTGATTTTAGAAAATGCGATAAACAGCGTCAGCCGCGTGGAAATGACCTCAACGCATCCCGTCATCAACACACAACGGAAAAAACTGATGCACGGTCAACATCTGGTGAACGGCACGACACTCTACAGCCCGGTGACTCGGCTGAATCACAACAGATCTCTTACGCTGTGTTTAATGCTGCAGCGTTTACGATCTAGTTACTCTCAATTTTCTCTTTAAAGACCACACACAGAATATAGTGGTTAGATAACCAGGAGCTCTGCTGCTGTGCTATATGATCACGGATATTAAATATCAGATATTATTAAAATCTCTTATAATGGCGGTTATCTTATTTGATCAACATAAATCCAGACAGAAGGCAGAGGGAGACATAGTGTGGCCACGTTCATATCCGTCCGTCAAAATCCCACAATTACTTATCATGGCATTAACCAGTAGTCTCACTAATCTCTTTTCAATATAAGTTATGCAATTACAATCACTGTAAATTGAAACAAACCTTGTAACTCATTCGTCAACTTCAGACTCCAGCAGACAAATGCAGCCGTCACCCGATGTTAAGGTCACACAGACGAGTGAATCAATCAGGATCAGGCCAGACACCGGCCGACAGTCCGAGGAATGGGAGCTTGTCCCTCCTGGAAAATATGGACATAACCCCCCTCCCCCCCCCCCCCCGATTCTCAAGGTCAAGACAGAAACACCGTGTTGAGGTGTGTGTGTCTGTGTGCGGCTGTGAGGATTTTTCTCTCCACCACATCAGAGAGCAGTTATATTTTAATCTTCTGAAGTACCTGGTCAATTAATTTCCCAGTGTCAGTTGTGTTTCATCGCTCTTGTACATTATAGTGATAACGAGTCCGGTGAGTTTGACAGTGATCGTGTCTCAGAGTGTGTTACAGGCTCATCTACACTAAAACTATCAGGTTGTTTGTGTATTAATGTGAGTAATTCCCCTAATAACAAATTAACATTAATAATAAAGCAACTTAAATACTTATGACTATTGAAACCGTAGATAATTGCTATTTTTTAATTGAATTTTGTTCAAAAACCAAAGCATATATATTACAAAATTGATTTTTTACATTGTTATGTGCACAGCTGCCTAAACCAATCAGCAGAGACGTGTCATTTTTTAAGGAGATGCTAACTGTTAGCAAGTAAAAAATAATTTATTTCCTAGAATGTTGATATATTTCTTAAACAAAACATGTTTTTTATCAACAGAAACCTAAAAGCAATAACGTCTTTTGGTTTCCACAAGTACGTTAAAAAATATCTTATCTATTATATTGTTGGTAATTCTAAAGTTCCATCTTGAAACCAATCTGTGGACGTTGCATCACAGGGACGAGATGAACACACAATCAACTCGACCTAAACACACAATGAAAATCTCCAGCTGCAGTGGAAGCAAACATCTGCAGTTAGCTCCCAGCTAACGGCTCCAGCTCATCAAAGAGCATCATTCATGTTGGTTTTACACGTCACCCTGTTACAAAAGAAAATCCAATAAGAAGTAACACAAAGACACCAAAGTACTGCATGTATTTTACAGTTTCAAATATTAGTATTGTGTTGTGAGTGTACTTCCTGTCACAGTGTTTGTTATTGTGTCTTGTCAGTGGGGGGTGTGATAATGAACCTGATCCCCAGCTGTTATTAAACATTGCTGTTGATGAAAAGATGATTTAAAACTCATTAACTCACATGTATTTGTTAATAGCAGCTGTATTTAAGAGTTGGGTTTATTTTTTATTTAACTCCACACGTCTATTTCCGCTGTTTTGTGTTCAACATGAGATAAAATGTGTGTAAGTGTGTGTTGCTCAAACACAACTTCACATAACTGTATTCATGTGCAGTCCCATGCACTTCAGTAGATTTGTAACAACAGCAAACGAGTGGAAAAAGGAAAAAAAACTATAAAACACTTGTGAGTCTCCACTGAACTTGTGTAGAGGATATTTGTACTTCTGCTTGTGACTGGGCCTCGACGCTCTTCTCTGTGTGGAAGTTAGAAAATGAGGAGCTGCAGCATCTTGTCGTGTTTCCTTGTCTCGGAGTCGTTTTCATCTTTGCAGTGGAAATCCGTGCTGTGGTTTTTTTTGTGCTTTGAGACGGTTGCTCCTCATAGTCTCGTTTGAACTCTGAGTGCCTCTCATCTGTGGACGGGGGGGGGGGGGGGGACGTTCACTCACAGTCACTTTACTTTCCTCTGGAACTTTCTGCTGATCGACCCCGGTCACTATCTTTGCTCTGCGCTGCCGGCACAGCTCTCGTCTGAAGCCCGGGGCTCCAGTCTCTCCCTGCTCGCTGTTTGCCCAAAGCCCAGTGGAAATAATTGTCGAGCAGTTAAATACGCCTTCAATCAAATGACAGGCAGATTTGTACAAAGGATCAATTCAAGAGATTTCTTCTCAAGATATTTAGACACGCCTGAAGTTAAATTACACGTTTGAGGAGTAGATGAAAAATAATCCAGCGTTTTTTCTGGGTTGATTACATTTCACTGGACGGGACCTCCGGTGAGCCGCGATGTGCCAGGAAAAAAAGATAACAAATTCCAGCAGAAGGCAACTGAGGGACGGCGCTAAGATAACAAGACACCCGGCGGAAAATAATATTGTTTTTTTCTTCTACCTCTCCTTTCTCTTTTTGTTTGTGCTGTGGTTTCACAGAATCCCCAGCCCCGGCAAAGTGCACTTAACACACATATCTTTTATTTGCTAGCAGTAGTCTGTTGTCGTTGTGTCGCTCCAGCCATGAAATGCCGCCGATAACAAAAGAGAGAAAGGAGAAGTAGAAGAAAAAAGAACAAAATCTATGTTTCTGCAAAAACCTGCCCTGGGCCACAGCGTAAAGATCCCATTTTTTTTTTCCCCACACAAAAATGACTTTGCGTTATCTGGTTGTTGCTGAATGCATCAGTGTCTGTGAGGATGAGGGAGCAGCGAGGCCTCCGGGGGCTCCGGGGGGGGAAACCACACCAGGCTGCTCCCTCAGAGTCCAAAGGGTCAACGCAATCCATTTAAAGTTGTTACCAGTCCCGGAGAAATCACAGTGTTCCTGCACAAAGCGTCCGTCCCTCGCTGCCTGTGTGTAGCAGTCGAGTTTAAATGAGTTTAAATGTATAAACCAGCCTGTGAGGGAAGACTCCTCATCATGTAAAGCACGCGTTTATGCTAACCAGGCACGTATGCACACACAATAATAATCATAACAACAATGGGTGCTTTTAATGCATTGGGGAAGGGTCGGGCAGTAACATCCATATTGTGTGTCTGTGTGTCTATGTGTGTGTCTGTGTGTGTGTTAGCCATTTCCAGCAATTACAACAACATCAAATCACCCGTCTACTGACTGGCGGCTGCATTATTCACTTTCATTTAACATCCGCTCTCAGAGACCAGCTCCACAAAAGAGGAATGTTTTTTTCAGATCGTTACGTGTCCGTGTACAAATACGTCTTTTGAATACATTTATCAGCTCGGTGGCCGGAGCGCGGAGAGAGAGAGATTCAGATGAAGGAACCCGGAGAATGAAAAAACAGTACGGGGGGGGGGGAATGAAAGGCCCGGAGGGATCGTGGCTCGGCCTCGCATGTTGGCAGCCTTTGTTCTGACAAGGCAGTTTTATTTATGAAGCAAATTAGATAGAGGTATATTGAATATGCTGAATGAATAGAATAACGGAGTCAATGAGAAATCTAAAAAATCTAAAGAATAAGCAGAAAGAGACGAGGACAAGAGGTTCACAAAAGGTAAATCGGTGTAAAAAGCTAAAGGAGAGAAATAATAAAAAATAAAATGACCTTAGATTCAGTGAAATATTTTAGCCAAAGTTACTTGTCAACAAAAAACTGAATGTCGTTTTCAATCCTCTCCAACCAAACACAGACGTGCTTTGGCTACTTTTGCGTGACCGGGACTTCCTCTCGGTTATCTTTGAAGAAAGCTGTAAGCCCCCCCCCCCCCCCCCCCCCCCCTTTGTAACACAAATAGCTATCCCTTTGTGCGGGTGTTGGATTAACCAGCCACAAACAAAAACCGCTTATGGTAACACTCTCAGCGTCATTGTGCCTCGGTTCATCTCGACACTGGCAACCGGAGCAAGAAGAAGAAACACTGTCTCAGTCGATATCCAGCGGCTCGGTCTCGGCCCCGTGGAGCCGCTGCTTTATTCCCACAGTGGGGACCACGGCTCAGACCAGTCAGCTTTGACACTGACGACCAGTGGCGTTCACGGGGGCAGCGATGGGTTGCCCTTTTCTCCTCTTGGGTGCAAATTGCCCTTTTCAACTGGTAATCAAAAGTTTTCCAGGCCCTGCCCTGGCCCTTTCATAGGCCATGACCTTCTCCCGCTCACTTAAGTCACAGCTGAGGCTTTTTTATTTATTTGTTCTGCCCCCGTGCTCCTGGAGAAACTGCCTCCGTGAGACACTGTTGACAACTTAGTATTAAATGTGAAATAATCCACGGCGTCATTTTGGCCAGCCGGAAAGGCCGCCGTCAGCCGAGGTGCCCTCAGTTCATCAGAGCTGGAAGGAGAGGAAGTGAATGTTATCTTTAAAATAAACTCCCCATGCTGCTCCTCCACCATCAACTGAAGTCAGGAAATATCTCTGGGTGAAAATACTTCACCGCTTCTGGCCACAGTGATAGCGAGAGACAGCAAAAGATGTCTCTCTCACCTCTCTATCTGTTTATGGCAGGAAGGTTGAAATTCAGCTAAATAAGTTCCTGGCAGCAGGTTTCTCTGTTATTTACCGTCTCTAAAAACCCCACTTACCTGTTTTTGCCACTTTGCAGATATGCTGAGTGTTCAGGCTTTTATGTTATTTTTTTATTTTTGAAGTTGCACGACGTCATCACATCCCAGAATGCCAGACTCAACAGGGCACTAACTCAGCGAGGGACCAATCTCTCATAGCAAAGCAGAGATTATTAATTCTGAATTCTGCTGATGGGTTATCAGTGACATGTCACGGCCTAAATTAGCGAGTGTACGCTGGGTGTTTAAACATGGATAAACTTTTTTACCAGGCGGTCCTGTTTCACCTGAGAGGCCCTCTCACCTCCCAGTTTAACCAGTGTTGAATCTTGCATGATCCGAGAATAAACTATTTAGGTGGCAGCGGTCAGGAGTTCAGGGCACGTCAACAGTTTGTGCCTGGGAAAAGTACAACCATTAGCATCTAGACAACTAAAATAAAGATGAGGAAGAAGAAGAAGAAATAGGCAGGTTCATGAAGGTGCCATGTTTCCACCACTGCTGATTGGAGCAGGAGAAGATAAAAAACCTGTGTCTAATGAATAGTCAAAGGTCAGATGGGTGTTAGTGACAGACAGACATGTAAAGTCCTCACAGAAAGACCCGGGTTGGACCAGGGTTCGAGCCCAGAACCTTTCTGCTGTGAGGTGTTAATCGATGCTCCATCATGCCCCTAGCTCTCAAAAATGATAGAATAAAAACATAAATACCTCCAAAACAAATGGTTAAATGTATAAAACCTAAAATTATACATATAGAGATAAGACAGCAGCACCTGTAGGGAGATAAAGAACAGCTATCAGCAGCAGCAGCAAGAAAAAAGACTGTGTCACGGCCCTTTGTTAACAAACCTACTTGGTGTGTTTGCTCACTTATTTCAAGGGCGAGAGATTCATTGATTCTGTTGAACTACACTCGACCTCAGACGTCTTGATTGGAAAGAAGAAGTGTCTGAGATGTTCAGACTCGATATCAAGAGGAGGAGATGGTCGGATTAACAAAGAAACTGATCTGAGATGTCCTGACGTATAAACTATGACACTTGAACCCATGTCAAACTTTATTTGAAAACGTTTTATCCCAATGTTTTCTATTGATAATATTGAGTGTGGAGTAAAATGACACAGTTCCAGCTCAGGTTCCTCGTTCCTTGCAGTGTACCAGCAGAACCCGTCTGTTGACGCGTGTCTGTGCTCTGTTTATCTGTCTGTGCTTGGCAGCCGATCACAGTTATTGTGGTTTGCTTGTTGGGAGACGGCTGCTGAAGATGTCACTCGCTCCTCAGCTGCTTAGCATACATCACGGCTCGGCTGGTGTGTCCTGTTGTCTGTCTGTGCGGCGTGATGGAACAGCAGGATGACACCGTCAGCCCAACAGGTCCCTCTGTCACTCGCACACACACACACACACACACACACACACACACACACACAACTGAGCTGGACCTGCTGTCGAGTGTTGTCGTGTCACTCGGATCTGCTCGGCCTCATCACACCACTCTGCAGCGGTGGTCCCACACAGACCAGTCCCCTATAGCATCATATCTTTCTTCTTCTCTTTTTCTTTCATCACTGTCGTCTCTCACACACTCCCCCCCCCCCCCCCCCCAGCAGCAGCATCACTCTCTCTTAGCTTTTAGCTCCCAGTCATCCTCCATGTCTTTTTACTCTGTTCCCTTTCTTCCCGTCACCTCCCGCCAACCTCATCCCCTTCTCCCTTTCTCTCCTCCTCGCCCCTTGCTCTCCTCCTTCTCTCACGCCCCAGTTGGGGAGTACAATGAGATGGCAATAGCAAAGCTGTGGGGTGTGTGTGTGTGTGTGTGTGTGCGTGTGTTTGTCTGTGTGATGTCACACTACAGAGGCTCTATAGTAGCTCTCTCTTTTTTAATCCCCGTGCACACGGACCACACGGCTATTTTAAGATTCTATAAACCTTTTCAAAGAAGCATCAAGGGGGAAGCTTGTTCATGTGCTGTGTTCTGAGTGTTTGGGAAGAAAGAATCTGTGGGGGAGAGGCTGTTTAGGTATGTTGGCACATGTGTGAGCGTGTGTTTTTTTTTATATCCTAGTTAAATAAGATAATAACGCACACAAGGTTCATATTAAACTCATTCCTGTCAGAACCTGAGTTGTAAATGAGTCTGGATGCGACAGGTATCTCAATATTTCCCCCCAAACTTGATCAGAAATATAATATCTAGATTTTCCCCGTCAAGTCCCATCATCACCCTGATCTCAGCCATTCACTGAAATAGAGGAAATTTCCCTGAATACTTCTGGAGAGGTTGTGTGTGTGTGAGAATGCAAATGTCCGAGTCAGCTGCTTTGGACATTTGCTTGAGCTTCCCCTTTGCCGGTGTTAATATACAGCAGGAAAACGTCTGGGGATATTAACAGAAAATGCGCCGATGACGTTTTCTTTAAATCGTTACGCTCATTAACATAAGACGTCGTAGGGATGTCGAGATTCGAGATTTGAAGTTGGATCTATTTGTTGATTTGCTCCAGATAAGTACTTTCAGAGGCTACTCCCAGCTCCAGCCTCCATGTTCTCCTTCCTGCCGGTCCCATCGTGAGAGAGAGAGAGTCTCAAGGAGAAGTCAAGTTGAATATTTAGAAGTGCTGCTGATGCCGTGTTAATAAAACAGGCCGGATCTCAAGGCAATAAACAGACAATAAACCTGGCAGTAAACCTGGCTCCAAGTATATTGCGCGCTTATTATTGCCACAGCAATATAATACCTCCAGTCCTGAACTGTCTGATGCATCTTCCCTCATCATATTTAAATGTGTTACTCACACAGAGGAGCAGTTGACTGGATGCGGTGGCACTTGGCTCCTGGGTTTGTCTCTGGATGGATGGCTCTGCCTCTCGGTCTTCACCTGGACTGGAAGAACCGGGTTTGCTTTTAAAACACCGGGAGCCTCTAAAGGTCACGATATAAATATTATAACCTCACCTGTTAGAGCAGCAAATATCCAAAAGTCCTCAGATATCAAAATGCATTGATAGAGCAACTTCTGGCTCCATGTTGTCAACTTGGTCAACGCCCTCTAGTGGTTGTGTAGCTTAAATTCATGGTAACGTAAAGGACGCATCTCTTCTCTATGCAAAGGCAGCATAAACAATCTGGCTGCTCTATTAAGCATTGCTTGAGATATTCGATATAAAAACAAAAAACAAATCGTTAAATATTCATACCGAACAGCCAAATCTAATTCAACTGACACAAGTCTCAATCTGCTCCAGCCCTCGTGTTTACTCGTATAGCTCTTGTTGTGATATCTTCCATTTCCTGAGGGGAAACATCTGGCTCTTTACTTCCCAGCTTCCAGGTGCTGTGTCTCTCTGAGGTGTTTGAAGAGCAGTCTTTGTTTTTAGTCCTTCTGCTGTAATGGAATCATTTGTCATCCTTTAAGTGCATAACATCATAATGTTGATATAATCCAAGTAAAAGTCCTGCATTTAAAATAGAAATAATACATACTTAGAGTTTCTAAAAGTAGAACATGTAGGTTTGGTTAGTAGGTTATACTGTAAGTACTTTGAGGTTTATATTATGATATCACACAGCATGTTGCAGCTGATCCAGGCTTTACATGTTTCTATGGGCTATTTAATATAGAATATTGTGTTATTATATATCACATGTGTGTCTTATTACACATATATTGCAAGCTGATTATACAGAATGTTTTTTTTTACATAACATTAATATACAAGACACCACAAAGTAAATAAACATTTGTAAATACACACATTTGGACTCAGTAAAGACAAGGTGCAGCACCAGCCTCATGATTGACAGTGATTCAGTACAGCGACAGGAAATGAGTAAACGCAATAACTATTAACTCCTGTAAAATATAAGATACTTGCCTCTTGAATGCAGTAGTATCGTGTAGTACTGTACTGGAGTAAAAGTACTTTTATCTAACCGATGCTGCTTCAACCCGTTACACCAACATATGCCGTTTAAAGCTGTTTTGAACCAGTGCAGTGGTTTCCTGGACTGGGCAGTGGTTTTCTGGACTGGGCGGTCTCGTGGGTCTTGTTCCCCACTAATAAAATGTGCTGCCCCCTCCTTCCTCTCACGCTGGTGCCCGTGCCCTACAACTGTCACCAGCATTTTCACTTCACTGGAGCTCTGTGCTTTCCTGAATGTGCTTTGAGTGCTTTCTTTCTTTCTTAATAAAGACATGAAATCTACAACCTGCCTCTTGACATTATCCCCACCAGCCTCCTCAAGGCCTTGTTTGATACCGTCGGCCCAAAGTGTCAGCTCCACTGTAAACAGCTCCGTGGCCACCGGGGCTGTTCCGTCCTGTTTCATACACGGGACGTTTCAGACTCATCTCCATATCGCTGCTTTGGTGCTTGAAGTAGCACTGCATGTTTTTGAATGGAAGCAGTATACTAGAAATGGAAATGAGTGGAGTTTCGGGGAGTTTTGAAACAACTGCTGGTTCCCACTCTGATGCTCTCTTCCAGCGTGTTCAGTTAAAAGTGACGGTCTTGAGACTGGTGCTGGTGTAAACAGAGCTCAAGTCAAAGTTAGGGGACTGAACCAGTTTGGCTGTTTTTCATCCATGTTGTCAAAGTTCCTCTGGGTTCAATCCCCAAAATATATTTCTCTCATGCAGTTTGTTTGCTGCATCGCTGAGTCATATTATTGAGATTCACATTTCCTTTCATTGCGGCCCCTGCTAGAACCCATTGATCAGGACAATTTAAAAGCTCTATTTACATCAGTGTGTTCACTAGCCCCAAAACTATTTTTAGATTAAAAAAAGAATACATCTCAAGGTTTTTGGATTTCCTTTGTCTGCCTTAGTTATTTCTTTAAAGTAATACTGTATCTTTGACCATGGAACCGGCTGCGCTGAACCTTATAAATATTAATTCAGACCTTGCAGCTATAATCTGCAACTTTACGCGTGTTGTCACCCTCTCCAGTGTCCAGGGGGATTTGAAATTATATTTGAACTACAACAAAGACGGCAGAATTGATATGGACGACTCCGGGGAAGGATTTTATTCTATAAGCCTTTGTAAAACCTGAAAAAAGGCTCCAGCTCTCCACACTCAATTTAATAGCAGAGTTGGGAGATAATGTCAGACTAAGTTAATTAAAGTTAAACTTTAGAAATCCCACTGGGGGTATATGTCCTTTCCTTGTGACCCTTAGAGCCATTGTGCAGCTGATTGGCTGTGCTGTCTGTGGTAAATGCATTCAGATACCCCTACCCGAAACGTTTAACCATAAACTATAAACTCTACCCAATTTTAACCCTAAACATACTAAGGAAGCACACCACTGCAGAACCAAAACAGACAGAGGATGGTGTTATTTCCCCCGGTGGGTGATTGGCAGCTTTCCTCAGGTTCGAAGATCGAAATGGCGGATGGTGGAACAACTTGAGTATCTGTGGAAATTCTGTGTAGCAAAGGAACAAGAGAACTGTTGTCAGAGGATGCGACGAAGGTGAAGACAGTGAACGACAGAACTGAAGGAAAAAACTGGAGAGAACTCTGTCAAAGCAGGAAAGTTGGTCAAAGTTAGGCTAGTCCCAGAAAACACACTTAGATCATGCTATCATGCTATTGTGCTATCATGCTGTTGGCCACGTTAGATATCCCCTCGGAAGTTGACAATTCCAACCACCAGCCCCCCTCAGTCGTCTTGTCATTCTCTTTCTTTTATTCAGTGGAGGAGTTAGTGCTCCTTTCTTTCACGCTGCTCTGCAACGTGATACAAGCAGCTTTTTGTTTTACACTTAGTATCTGTCAGTTAGCGGTTTGAGCATGCTTTACTTTAGAGGGATAACGTGGCTTGGTTACGTGAGCGTTGCTGTCACCCTCAATTTCCCGCAGAACGCTTCTCCCAAATATACCGGTACGGCCCTATTTTTACATTTTACTCACCGCTTTCACATGCACTACCTGCTCAGGCCTGGACAGACACTGTTAGCCAGTAGCTGGGGAACATACTGAATCATTTAGTTGCTAAAGAGCCAAATATCTCCCTCGGGATCTGGTGGAGACCAAAATCTGAGCTATATATATCAACCTAAAAGGTTATGACATGTCGATATTGAGTTCACAACCGGTTTTCCGATGCCCCTCGATGGACAAAGCATGCAGGTTTAAAAAGTAACCTGCATGAACTTCACTGAAAAACCCAGAATTTGTTAATATTGGAGAAGTTTTTTAACCCTGAAGTTTAACAGCTGGACACAGGGCGTCTCTAATGTGGTTGAAAAGTCCCACAAGTAAACTTTTGGTCAGACTTAAACTTGTACGTGATTTGCTCCCAGAACATTGGTCACAGAATCAGCAGAAGAATGTGAAAACAGCCCTCTAGTGGCAAACTGTGATATTGTACCTACCTCTCTACAGTGAAGGTCAAACATCGAAGTGAAGTAACAATGAGAAAAAAAATTAATTTTCAGTTGTGTGCTCCTTGAATCTACACTTTATGGATCCTCTTGAGAAAATGCCTCTCGTGCATTTCACCAATCAAACATCTCGAGCCCCATTTCCAGTTCTGCAGCTCCCCCCCCCGCCTCTTATCTCATCCCCACTGGATTTCCATAAATCCTCTCACATATGGATCCTCTATGGAGCCAGAAGGGCAACGTGCTGCCAGGCGTGCATCCATCCTGCATCCAGAAAGGTGCTACGCATTTCCCCCGTTGGCATCTTCATCGTTCTCCTGCGCTGCCACGGCACTAATGTGATGTGTCAGGTCTGCCATAGCAAGACTAAGCATTCTGTTGTTTTGTCATTAAGTCTCTTAATGGGTCGTCCCCCCCCCACACACACACTTTAGACTTCAGCTCATATATCTGGAAGATTGAGTTCACGTCATTCGGTGCCCGGTAATTTTCCAATGCAGCCGTATTGTGGCTTTGTGTAGATTATCGGAATCTCTTATTGTATTCAGAGATTGAGTTGATCCGCTGAGTGGCTCTTCTCAACAGCAGCTTCACGCCCTCCGGAGCTTTGCTGATTAGCTCCCACAGACTCGGCCGCTCGGCACAAAGAACCTAATGGCCTCTTGTGTCACGTTGGTCCAGTCGACATCGAGATTATCTCTTATATCTGACTGTGGTGATAATGACCGTGATGTCAGATTTGATGACGAGTGCGGTGACACTGATGATGATCGTGATGAGGCGCCCGGTGGAGTCACTGTGAAGACCACGGAGCTCTGATGGAGGCAAACAGCTCCAAGGCCATTCTCTGTAATTAAATTTCTTATTGAAAAGGATTTTATATGCGTGTGTGCGATAATCATATTAACGAACAGTAAACATAGGAAGAGCAAAACAACACTGACATCAATAATGTAAACATCTGCTGTTGTGTAATTAAAAAGGCTTTTTCCTGAGAAACAACACTCTCAGCTGCATTGTCTGATTTAGAAGTGTTTTTTTATTATTATTAATTCTCGGTGATTCCATTACTTTCAGTGATAACAGATGATTCACAGCGTTTCCCAAGTGTCGTCATTAGGAAACAATAATATATATGATAAATGATGCAGGATTTTAATGGGAGGAGAAAAAAATGGGAAAGACAAACAAATATCAAATAAACATCAATCCACAGTGAAAAAAATCAATATGTGATATTTTTTCTTTCTATAAAACAAATGATAAATGGACAAATGCCCCACTGATGGCTATGAATTGATGAAAGACCGAGCTGTGCGGCTGCTGCTCTGTCCTCTGAACCACTGGAGATCTTTAACCCGTCGTTACGGTTGTATTATTAAGGGGGGAGAGGTTAAAGATTTAGTGTGAGGGTTAAATGGTTTGTCTGGTGACAGGCGCATTAAGCTTATACCACCATTTCTCTCGGCAGGTATTGGATCCCTGAATCCTCTGTGATGGATGAGCTACCGACTCAAGGGTACCCTGAGGAGCTTTTGACCTCTAGTCTCCTGTGTGCGAGTGGGTTTCTGTTTTGTGTGTATTGGTTTATGAGGAAAAACCCCTCAGCGTGTTTGTTTGGCCTTAAGGTTAAACTGTGTATTCTTTGCGACGCTGTAAACAATGTTCTAATTGTTGTTTACAAGAAACCTCCATAGGGAATTGAAGACTGCGAGCAGGTGACAGTTGTTTGTGTGTGGACTTTAAAGTGTGTCTTTGCCACAGTGTTGTTGGCGCCACGGCATCGAACACCAGCTAATGAAGGCACTCATCCAATCGCAATTTAGTATTCAGCTGTCAATCAGTTCATTTAAGGCTGTTTTTATAGCATCAAATATATAATTAAATCCAATTTTACTAGAAAACTAAAAACGTTAACGTACATCCGTGTGATAGGAACGACCTAAAATGACAAGAAAGCATCTTTGAGTAAAAAATATTTGATGTGACATTTTTAGTTTGGTCCGTGTCCCATGCATTAACATGGAGAAGGCGGGGCTTATGGCCTTAATTGCAACCAGTGATTAAGACACATTGGCTTCGGTTTTGTGGAGCTGCCATTTTGTCAATTTATATTTATTTTTGTATTTGTGACAAATTTGGCCCGACTCATTTGGCTGAGCCTGGTTTTGCAAGTAGGAAGCTAATCAATATTAATCTTTTAAATGCAATAGTCAATGATTTCTCCGTTTAAAGTAACGCAACAGTTTATATAAAGTTTATCAATCTCTAATAATTGGATAGCAACTCAATGAGGTCACTGGATGTCAATCAACCAGACTTTATTTATACAAGACACAAAATGAAACACTAAATGAAAAAAGAAAAGTGAACAGAATAGAAATAAATGGAAATATATAAAACAGGATATAAAAAAAATTCAACCCTAAGGGAGACTAGATGTATTATAAAACAAGATCATTTAAAAGGATATAAAGCTAATTTTCACCACTTGACGATCATATACCTTCACCGTGGGGCCGGTGTTACAGACTAAAGGTTCTGTAGGTGTTGACACTTCTGCAGAAGAGCTGCTGCTGAAGCACTCACTCACTGTAATAGCTGTGTGAACAAAGGGGAACATTCTCCAGAGCAAGTGCTCCCTATAGGTTGCGTAGCTCCAAACTTTTCGATTGTCTAATAAGCCAATTACGGCAACAGGCACACAAGCCAATCAATCATAGTTAGTTAGTGTTTGACAAAGTTGCAGGACTTGAGGGACCAGAAGGTTCCGCTGCTTCATCGTCTCACATCAATCATCTCTCAACTGTGAGCAAAACTGCTGAGGACGAGTGTGGGCTCTCCTAGTCGCCTCCATCTAAACAGTAAAGGGGGAGAAAGAGGGAGAGAAGGAACAGAAAGAGGATAGAGAGAGACTTTTGTATTCATGCGTTATTAGAGTGATTGTTGTAGTGATTATAGTAACAGTCATTCTAATAGGAGTAACTGTGTTATTAAAAAGAACACTACTAATCATTGCAGCACCAATTAGTACTAATGATAATGATTACACTTATTATGGTTATTATTATTATTGCATGTGACACCGGGCTGAACCAGTCACCTTCACTTGATCCTCTCTTTTATATAATCAATACATCAGGGTGCTATTGTTTAAAAACTGTTCAAGCTGTCATGGTTACAGATGTTGAATAACATTAAGCGTGCAGTTATGAACGATATCCTCACGAGTCGCTGCACAGATAAGCTGCTGCACCTCTCCACAAAATAGACAGATACATAAAGCAGAGGTCTTCAACAGGGGGTCCGCTGCCCCTAGGGGGTCCGCGGAGGTACTGCAGGGGGGTCGCAGCATTTTTGGTTGATACATTTTTTTAGAGATTAAAGTTATTTTCCAACAAATGTTTTCCCCACAAATTGAAATGTCTGTAAATAGACATTAACATTCATCCAACATATTGAGAGGCTTGTTTAACATCTGCCTGACAACCTCCATCCGTCCAAGGTTAGATAAGTTGTGTGCTACCCATCAGGGTCCAACATCTCACTAAGGTGGGAGTATGTGTGGCATCCACAGATGGCTTGAGGATTCACTGTCTCTTCTACATGTATGTTTAAAATAAAAACATAAATCTGTGAATTACTTTAATAGCTCAGTGTTGTATGCAAGATGTATGTTTATAAATGGCAGTGCCAAGGCCACCCTGTACCTTGCACATGTTTAATTTAAAAACATGAATATATGAAACCGTGTAATATTGAATAGCTTAGTATTGAATGCACAATAACAGGGTATCTATGTTTATACATGGCACTAGGCCCAGTTTAATATAAAACACAATTTTATACAATATATATAGTAGGGGGTCCCTGCTCCATCTCTCCACCGTCTTGGGGGTCCTTGGCCTGAAAAACCTTGAAGACCCCTGCAATAAAGGATTTCACTTGCATACATGCATAGTGGTATTCCCTTTCCTGTGCGGAGCCATATGTGCTGAGAGCACACGCCTGGAGGCATCCAGCATCCATGTGCTTCACATGTTCTACTTGGAGAGGAGAGGGAGGCGGGACAAGGGAACCAGACACGGAAAAGGTGGAGAAAACGGGAGACTTGAGTGAAGCTTGTGTCAGAGACACGCTGTGTTGGTGTCAGTTCCACTTCTCTTCCTCCATGTGAAGAACTTTCTCTCTCCCACGGAGGGAAAACACACCAGCTGGTCCTGAGAGAGAGGCGGAGTGAGAGAGACGAGTGATGGAAATAATAAGGAGGCGAGTGCAGGTACAAGAGGAGTTAAAAAGAGAATAATGAACGAAAAAAGGAGCAGAATCATAGATGTATTAATATAACACGACATGCTGCAGTGATGTCCAATTATATGTCACGGAGAGCTGAGTCCTCCTGGTAACGTGCAGCGTTTCCATTCAGCCAAACAACGGAGCTCTTTCTCAATATTTGTTCCCGTGTCCCCGGTGACATGTTATTCAGTCTGAAGCATCCAGTGCAGAGAGAGCTGAAATGGCAAGCCATTGATCGTGTGCAATATTAAACTCACAGCCCATCGTCCCAATTCAGCAAAGAATCGCTGTACTTGTTCAGGAGATAATTTATAGATGACTCTCTCCCTGCAGTCGCTTGGCATTCTGGGATTTTACAGTCGACCCCACATCGGCTGATGTCGCTGGTTATCCACCTTCAGGCGGAGAGGGTGCTAATTAGTGAAATAACCTGACGTAGTAATAAGGAGGAAGAAAAATGCTGTAAATGGTCTATTTTAGATCCTCTATCGCGTCTCCATTGCAATCAGGAAATCTTACTTTCATTACTTTTGATTTGACATCACTGAGGCTCAGATGCAGGAGTGGGGCCGCCGCTACAACACGTGAGACACTTCTTGTGGTGTTTAGTGAACATTAACAGGGAGCCTGGCTCTCTCTCTTGGAGCCAGGTCGGGGGGGGGGGGGGGGGGGGGGAGACGAGCTCGTAGTCAAGCTGTAGACCTGGCGCTCGTTGTTGGAGTAACCTCAGAAGTCTGTGGAGGAGCAGCCTGAAGGAGCAGCAGGACGCCGCCGCCGCCTTGTGGCCTCACCACCTGGGATATCACTGCATGTTCTGATGGTGATACGGCAGAAGAGGGTCAGTGCAGTTATGTAGAAATAATCCAGGTCGTTGGGTCCTGGACAGATCAAGGGTTTTAAGAGTCCCCTCTGCTGCACTTGGCTTTTACACAACCCATGTCTCCTACAAAGTAAAACGTATATATGGTACTCAGTAGAGCACGCACCTCCACCGAAGCCCAAGAGTCGCCTTAAATTCAACAAGCACAGATATCAGTCCTCTAAATGTGACTGACTTTTTCATTAAGATCCATGAAATGAAAACGATTTACAAAAAAAAGAAATCCTGAATGTGTCCCCTGATCTGGATCTGCACCGAATTTACTGCTAGTCACAGAAAATGTTCACTCTGACTTCTGACACGTGTTTATTCACATGAAACCAGAACCAAGCGCTTAGTTTGCCTCAAACTCAGCCACAGGATTATAATTATACTTTAAAACAAGAAGACAGAGGTGGTCTTATTGACAGTGGACAGTGAATTGCAGGTGTGATTGTGTCTTTCTAGTAAATTCCCGATGGTGCTGTCCTTCTGCTCTGTGTTGAGCAGTTGAGCCGTTCACTGCAGAGTGTTGCTGAGCTGCCGGTGAAGAAAAAGGGTTCGTTTCTCCAAATCTGAGGTTGTGGTTCTTTCACAGACGTCCTGCTGTGCTGAGATGAGAGGGGAGCTGCTGCGGCAGGCACCTCAGGGTTCACAGTCACGTGTGAGCATGAGAGGGGCCCGCTGATTGACAGGTGCTGTTCCTCCTGTAGTGAGCTGAACTGTACCTTTATCAACTGGAGGCTGTGTCCTAAAGAATGATATTATTGATTTGGACTGTGGACCTGCTGCTTATCCAGAAGTTTGCTGGTCCTTCTCTGTGGGTGTGAGAACATCCGACATGATTTACGTGTCAGAATGTTTCTCTTCCTACGGAGCGAAGACGAACCAAAGGAAGGTGGTGTTATTTTCCAGCTGGCCCTGGAAATCCTGAGAGACCCTTGATGAGTAGGTGGAGGAAGTTAACTGGGAGAAGACTCTTGTGCGTCATATGAATCTAACTGTAACCCTGAGAAACACCAGCACCTACATGAAATGTCTCTGTATATGTACGTCTTTGTATCGGCAGCATCAATGTGAGCAAGAAGCTGGAACTGACATATTCAATTTAATATTAAATTGAGAACACATATAATTTTTTATGTTATAGAAAAATACAAAAAAAGGTTTTGTTTCCGCCTCTCAGATGTGAGAATTTGCTGCTTTGCTGTTTGAGACATCATTTTGATTTAATAACTTCAGATCAAGACATTTTAAAAAGTCCCAAAGATCAACCAAAGTAATAATTAATACATTAATCAATAAAGAAAATAATTATTAGTTATAACCCTTACTACGAATGACCATGATACCTGCATGAGATGTGACACTCAGGAGGGCAGGTACCTTATCTGTTAGGGCTCTAGAAATGTTTTTTTGGTCAAGAAACATTCACAACACCCCATCATGCAACGTTAAGGAAAGCGACCTCCTCTACGGATGCAATAAACTGAGAAAGTGGAATCTTGCCTCCATTTATGAAAAAAACAAGGCGTCATTTTGTCTTTTTACACGTACTGTAAACTGGATATGAGTTTTATTTTGTGGGGGGGGGAAATGAGAACAAGAGGAGAAACGAGAGATGCAAACGACGCTGATAGAGGAGAAGACACCAGATGATGGGGTGAGAGCGGGGAAGACGTATTAGTCAGGTAGTGGGTAGATGGTGGGATTTATTTCTCTATTTATATCCAGGCGAAAGTTGAGAGAGTGTGCATGTTATTTTTCATAAAAATTTCCCAGCCAGTCAATAATTCACACCGGCAACCTTTGAGTCACAGTCCCACTCCCCTGACCTCCATCCAGCGCTCTGACTCACTCCACATCATCTCCATCTCCATCCACAAATCAGGAGGATGTGCTGCATGGAAATGAAGCAGCCGCAGCGTTAACATGACAGATGCCTTCGATTATAAACTCGCCGCTAATTCTTCGTAATAAATATACTATTCATAAATCATATTTCATAAGGCTTCAGATTTCCTTGCACGTTACATTCTGCGTCAGCTCAGGAAGCTCTTGTGTTCCTTTGGTTGAACGTTGTGCGTTTAATGTTTTCGTTCCTGCTGCCGACGCTCCGCTCTCCATTTGAGATGCTGCCCTTGAACTATTAAATATTTGGTGCGCAGCCTCAATGAGGGCGAGAGGGAGAGAGAGAAAGGGAGAGAGAGGAAGAGGGAGAGAAGAAGGAGTGCAAGCGGCAAAGTTGCGATGAGATGAAGAGACAGACAACAGAGTGGTGCAAGGATAGATGGAGTGAGAGCGAGGGAAGAGTTGTGTTGTGTTTCTGAGGTGATGCCCACTTTGGCAAGTCACACTCCCTTCACCGCTCTGTTCTGCTCCGCTCCACTCTGCGTGGGCTGTTGCTGTATAAATAACACTCTCAGAGCAGATCAGAGGGAGAGAGAGAGACAGGGAGAGGGCGAGGGAGGCAATAACGGCAGAGGGAGAGAGGGAGAGAGGGAGATGGCGAGGGAGACAGGGGAGGAGTGGGGGGGGGGGGACGCACGGGGGAAGCAAAGTGGGAGAGAGAGAGAGAGAGAGAGGGACAGATATGGAGAAACCCAGTTGATCAGAGTGAGATTAGATGTTGAAGAGGAAGAGCGAGCGATGAGAAAGGAACTGCAGAGAGAGAGAGAGAGAGAGAGAGAGAGGGAGGGAGAGAGAGAGAGAGGAGATTGAGAGGGCTTGTGGAATAATTGAACCATATATGGTAACATCGAGTACGAGGCGATTTGAGAGGATGAGAGAGGGAAAGAACAAGTGTGAGAGAGAAATGGATGTGAAGATGTACACTATGAACAGCATGAACCCTTCAGAGAGAGAGAGGTGTGTGTGTGTGTGTGTGTGTGTGTGTGTGTGCGCGCTGTCATGACATGGCCTGTCTTATGACAGTTAGTCATGAGGAAGATGATTAATAGTGTAAAGATACTGCAGCAGCTCATCACTGCCAAACAGCAGATCCACGATTTGTTTCTCACTCACTTGCACAGCGGCTGATTCTGACGGACGTTTAACAGTGAGATGAACGTGACGCAGAAAAGGTTTTAAACTGGTTAATCTGTTGGTTTTAAACTGGTATTAAAGTTTTTTAAGGCTTCCATTTGACTTTAGGACGACCATCCTGTTTAGATTGGAAGTTCTATACCGAGGCAATATCCAAAGACAGAGGGGGGTGCTCACGGGCGAGTGTGTGTTTTATTTGATGTGTGCCACTTTTGACACTAGATAAACACTATACCTGAAAAAGCCTATTCTCTAAGAATGCACTAAGATGAATTTATTAGTGTAAAGTTAAATTCTACTATTCCTCCCAGTTGCTATATTTAGTTTTGCTTTAAAGTTAAATTTGGTTCCAGAAATTGATGCAACTGGAAAACGTGCAAATGATTTTGTTGTGATGTGTAATTGTAGAAACAGGCACAAATAAACATTTGTGATTTGTCTTTTTGTAAAACCTCTGGCTGAGTTTCCAAGTTAGAGTTGAGTTAGTTACACGTAGGAATCTGTTCCACACGACCCAGGTGAAACAGCGGCTCTCACAGAAAGTGGTGAGATCACGTTCCTGCTCATCGAACCTCCCTGAGACCCGCTGTGCCCCTGTGGACGAGGGCGTCCTCATGCCGGGGAAGAGAACACTCTCATCAGGATGCAAATGTTTCATCGCAGGATAAAGGTGACCACTCGGAACGGCTCTGTATTGATTTACAGTCTCCGCCTCCCTCTGAGGGGACACGTGGACCCAGGCCCTGCCAGCAGAGTGACCCCCCCCCCCCCCCGCAGTCACCCCAGCCCCTCACTGTGGAGGTCGAGCATTCAGGCCGCCACTCGCCCACTTGTTGAGAGCACGGTGGTGGATGACTCATCTGACCGGATCCACATCTGCCTTTCAAATGTGCATTCGTCCTTTTTAATGAGGGGTTTATGGACCCTGCTGTAATATCCCTCTCTATGCAGATGTCCACCGACTTCCTGCTGACGCAATCAGATCACGTCCTGCAGTGACATTCACAGAAGGGTTTCAAGGGACGTCGCTCCAAAGTTCAAATAATTATTTTAGTTTTAAAGTTATAAAGAAAGTGCATACTCTGCATAAACACTCGGTCTCCTCCAGTGGAATCACGCTGCTCCAGATTTCACAAATTCATAGATATCAATCCGCTCCATGTGCCAGATTTTCTTTCATCAAGATCCAGGAACTGTGCCCTTTGGAAAATGGTAAATGTGGAAAAACACAATATTAAAGAAAGTTTAAAAAAAAAGGCTGGGTCCCCCAAGTCATATCCCGATTTGCCCCCCTCCCCCCCCGTTGCAGCGCCCCTGGTCATTCACTTCCTTCACTCCAGTCACGGCTCCTATTGAAACACAGTTGAGCAGTTTGTAAATGAGCCTCCCTCTTCAAAGTCACTCAGATCTTTTCCTTTTGCCACCTTGATAACAAATCGGGAGTCAACACACCTCGCTCAGCAGTTTTCTTTATTGGTTGCCACAGAGGACGAGTGAATGTTAAGTGCTTCGTTGTGCCAGGCGGTGCACCGGTGGTGTTCACTCAGGTTTATCCTTTTAATCTGTAACCCGTCTGTAAATATCTGGAACATCAGGGAAAGCCTGGTTCACTTGTCATTAGTCACTTAGTGTTGCAATAATTAAAAAATGTCTTATTAACTGTGTTTACATCCGTGGCTTCAATTAAGATGTTTCCCATCTGCTCCGGGATTATTCTCCATCATCTCTATCCTCCAGCTCATCTCACTGGGGTTTGGAACTTTCACCTCACAGCTGGATGGTTCTTGGTTCGACTCCTGGTTCTGCCGGTGTCTTTTATGTGTGGACTTCATCTTCTGCCCCCCCGCACACCGTTTACAGCAACTGCTTTTATAACCTGAGACGTAAAGACAGAGATAGGTGTTTTGGGGTCCAGAAGACATTTTGTCTAAACAGACTAAAAGCTGGTCCGTGTCAGTTAATGTGTTCTTCCTCCTCTTCCCCTCCACACGGGCTGTTTGCTCACGTCTCGCCAGGCGTCAGCTGGGATCGGCTCCAGCCCCCCTGCGATCCATAAACAGGATAACTGGTATAGATAATGGTTGGATGGATTTCCTATAGGAGATGAGTCTGTTTTGTGTTGTAAGTAAGAAAAACTAAACAACGGTAGCTGACCTTTCCAATCCGTTTATGTGAGTTCAGTCTCCTTAGTTTCGGATTTGTTAGAGGTCGGGCAGTAATTATATTTGAGGAGAATATGAATGATTTTAATTCTGCAGAACGCAATCATCGAACGGTGAAAGTCCATTTGTTTATATAAACTTGTTTGGAGGAAAAACTATTTGAGAAACAAATATTAAACCATTATTAATTGCACTCTGGCAGTGTTTGTGTGTCTGTGTGTGTGTGTGTGTGTGTGTGTGTGTGTGTGTGTGTGTGTGTGTGTGGAGAAAATGAGCAATATGGAGGAAGATGGCCTACCTCACTGCAGCAGTTTAATGATGGCCAGAGGTGTTGCTGGGCTAGATGATGGTGATGCATCCTAGAACAATGTTCTCCAGACCAGTACTAATCAGCTGTTATTGGTGCTGGGCCAGTTAGCAGAGGATTTGGATCGGAATAGTCCGAGGGAGGCCCACATCAGTAAGGCCAGTTAATGATGGCCAGGGGTGGTACAAGCCTGACACATCCTAAAAGATTACTTAACACATCAGCACGCGGCAGATGCTCCCTTCACATGTTATTGCTTTTTATAGATTATTATAGAACTTGATTAGTTTTATTACAACACAGGCACTGGGGAGTTTGTGCGTCACAGACGAGCCTCTGGCAGGAGAGTGTTGGAGCTCAATATTCAGGATTTTGTACTTTCCGGTCAGGAGAGAAATGATCAGGACGTTCTGCATCGTGGGATGTGTCTCCCAAAGATTCTTTATCCTGTGTGAATGAACCGTGAAATCCTGCTCTGAGTCAAACTAATCCATTTTGAATAGTTTCATAGTCTTCATAGACATCGAGGCTCGGTTCCTCCGCTGCGGCCAATTCGGTGCCAGTGCAAGTAAACCCTGGCAGATTGGCCCAAGTCGAGGCTAATGCAGGTGCCCAGTGAAGTGTTAAGTGCTCGGCACGTGATGCAAGCCTATGGCTCCTGTTGCTGTAATGAGCCTCGCCCGGCTGCTGCTAATTGCCTTAATTGAGAGAGCGACCTACATCTGAGGGAGGCTTCGGTGGATCAGCGGAACAGCTGGCGAACCTGCACAAGGAGCGGGGGGGAGGGAGGGAGGGAGGGAGGACGGATGGATGGATGGAACGAGTGAGGGAGAGATTAGGAGAGACAGAACTGGAAGTAGCAGTAAAAGAGAAACGAGGCTGCTCTGTCTCTTAACAGATTGTTGAAATGAACTTTCTTTTAAGCGTGACAACTTTCTAATAGCGCTTAAACTTTTTCATTTTTTTAGACTTCAGGTTTCGAGCGCACGTACTCCAGTGCACGCCTCATGATTTTCGGAGCCAATTAGGCATCAAATGTGCCATCAAACCCAAATTTAACCAGTGGAACGAGAAAGAGGGGGAGAGGGTGCAAAAAGCACGTCAGAGGGATGGAAGGAGGGAGGAAGGGAGGAAGGGAGGAAGGGGACGGGAGGAGAGGGCTGCTGGTGACATCATGCTTTTAGAGCAGAGGCCGGCCCTCGGGCCAGCGCTGAATACACTCCTTACACTCTTGTGTACTTCCCTTAGACTGAATTATTCAACACATTCCTGATGGAGAGACTGGTTGTGACTGTGTGTGTGTGTGTGCGTGTGTGTTTCTGCATGTCTGGGCGCTGCGGTGCATGTGTGCATGTAGGTGCGTGCATGAATGCATTTGTCCAGAGAGCAAGTGAGGAGAATATAAGTTCTGTGTGCATACGTCGCCAAACGTGCAACTTTTCTCTGTGTGCTGGGACGAGTGGAGGAGAGAGAGAGAGAGAGAGAGAGAGGAGTCATTGAATGATGTGTGGGTGGCTGCGCGGTGGATGTGCGCACACACACACAAACACACACACACACACGTACACGCGTCTGTCAGGTCTGTTAAAGCAAACGTGGATTGTGTGTTTATCAGATAAATTTGTTCTGGTACTTTGTGTTCTCCTCCAAAAAATAAATGGTTCTCAATCAGTCTTCTGTCTCTCCCTCAATCTCACTCAGCAGACTGCTCATCAATGTCCTCCCCACAACACACACACACACACACACACACACACACACACAGACACACACACACTGTCTCCCTCACTCCGAGTTTTGGATTTTAAGCTGCCGTGCTCTTGTTTGTGCACCCATTTCTTGTTTTTGTGTGTGTGGGTGTGTGTGTGGGCGTGTGGTCTGTGTGCTCTCTCGAAGTGTATGTGTGCTTTAGCCAGTCTGTGTGTGTGACTGTGTGTGTGTGTGTGTGTGTGTGTGTGTGTGTGTGTGTGTGTGTGTGTGTGAGTGTGTGGACAGTGAGTGGTGGGGTTTGATCCTGTGCTAATGATCTCCCAGTGGCTCAAACTTCTGTAAAGTGTGTTGAGCAGGAAGGCAGAAGGAGGGCGGGAGGAGGGATGGAGCGAGGGAGGCGGAGGAGGATGTGGAAGTGAACGAGGAGCAGTGTCTGATCATCGTCGTCATCACTAATCCTCCCTCTCACCACTTCTGTGGAGTAACCCCCCCCATCCCCACCACCCCCCCAGCCCAAGGCTCCACCACCGGAGCCTCCACCTGTCGGGATCCGCTCAGCTCTCCACCCGAGCAGGAGCAGCCACGTTGGCAGGAGTCTCCGCATTTAAGCGCCGGCATCATCAAACCGGCGGGTGACAGAGGGATGAAAGGAGGAGTGGATGGAGAGACAGATGCATGTGGGGAGGCGGCATGTGACGTGTGTCACACTCTCTCCTCAGAACACACGTGCACACGGCCGCAGACACACACATACTGGAACTGAGGTTCATCTCCTGTCTCTCTTCATTGAATGTCACGCAGAGGGGGTTTCTCGCCCCTCTCTCACTCTCCCACTCTCTCACTCTCTCCGTCTATCTCTCTGTCACTCCCTCGACCCCCCCCCCTCAATTCTCCCTGTCAACTCTCGGCTCATGTTCTTGCTTACATGGACTGTAATGCACTTTTGTTTTTCCTGAACGTGTGAGCACTTCCTCTACTTCCTCCCGCTCCCCGAGTCTTGCCTCACCTCTCCTCCCGCCTCCTCCCCCCTCCCTCCATCCCTCCATCCCTCCCCATCTGGAAGAGATCTGTCTCGCTAATAGGATACGATGTCTCCTCCCTTCCTCTCTCATCCGTCTCTCCAAGCATGCGCTGCCCAGTAGAGCTCGCTGGTGCACACCCACAGATGCAGACACAGGAATGCAAGAGTACAGATTTCGCCCCGTTTCTCTCTGTGTGTGTGTTTGTGTGTGTGTGTGTGTGTGTGTGTGTGTGTGTCTGTTTGTCTCCAGGTTGGTTACTGGCTAATAAGGCGTAGTAGGTAATGGCAGCCGTAGCCTATTATCTCTGCTCTGCTGTCTAATAGCCACTGGCTTTAAGCATCTGCCATGTAGCTGCTCTAACTCCCCCAGTGGACACTTAGCAACTCAACGCATACACACACACACATACACAAACACACACACACACACAAAAATATACATCCAATCCCCACAGTTTCCCAGTAGAGATAATATACACACCGCCAAAGGTAATTTGTGCAGAGAAAAGTGTGTATGTGTGGGTGCATGGAAAGAAATTGTGTGTCTTTGGTTATCGCATCTCACACACTGCGCCCTGACATTCAGTCTTTTCCTTGAGGAGCTCTGCCTTCCTTTAATTAGTAAAGGAAATAGATTTACTTTATCTGATCTTTGACACATTAGCAGCACACATGTTCACACTCGCACTCACACACGCACGCACACTCGCACACACACACACACACACAGACGCACACACACACATGCACGCTCGCATCTGCCCGTTTGCACTCGACCACACAGAGCATCGACACCTATCCATTACCAGTGTGGTGGAATGCCAGAGCGGCAAGCAAACAGCGTGAGTGTTGTGTGTGCATGCGTGTTTGTGTGTGTGTGTGTGTGTGTTTGTGTGTGTGTGTGTGTGTGCGCATGCGCTAGGGAGAAATGAATCTGCTCCCATCTGTAGACTGACCATTGATTTACCATGGTAACAGTGGATGGTAACTGTCGTGTGAACAAAAGCGATGAGAGCAAGTGGCTGGATTGGAGAGGGAAGGAGGGAGGACACTGGGGAGACGGCTGGGGGGGGGGGGGGGGGGGCATAATTGAACTTTGGGGAGGAGATGGACTCAGATGTGGGCCAACTCAGCACAGGAGAGGGGGGGGGGGATAAACGAGCGTTAGCCTGTTGCTGGTAAAACTAAATGTAAGATTTGTGAGTGTGTTTCAGAGAGAGAGAGAGAGAGAGAGAGAGTGTGTGCACCATTGTGTTGTGGGAGTGTTTTTGGTGTAAAAAGCTTACACAGACCTGACTAAGGCTTATACATAATGAATGAATGCCCCTTCAGCTGCCCGTTTTCTCCCCTCTGCAGAATTAGCGATTTGTCCAACCTCCTCTTTTACCCATAAAACAATCTCTGCAAAAAAAAAAACTTTTCACTTCCGCCCCCTGCACACAACCCAGATGCCCCCCGGATGTTTGTGTCACTGTATAAACTTATTCTAACATATTTAGTGAACATAATACCGCGGCTGTCAAGAACGAACTTAAGAAATACTGGGCTAATGTGATTTTAAGCAAAACAGGGGTAAAACAATATTTGAGTATTCAGCAGGGCCTGCAGCTCTTTGTGTAGCAGCAGGACGAGTAACACACTCTGAGTTGTCTAATTCATCTTGTGGCTCGTGGTCTCCCTGCACCAGCCAGACCCCCCCCATTCTGTTCTGCAGCGGCACTGGACAGGTGCCCCGACCCCCCCAAACCCCCCCCGACTGGGCGTCCTGCTCTCGTACCTGCGGCGCTTGGCCTGTTTAGCCTGATCCACCAATCAACGCCGAGGCAGTCAGACGGGACGGGTTGACTCACTCGGCCATTTTTACACCAGGCCTAAGGTTTTCTAAAGTCCAACAGAGTCACCATCAGTGGGCTGCGAGGGAGAGAGAGAGAGAGAGAAAGATAAAGAAAGAAAGAGAGAGAGAGAGTAAGAGAAAGAGTGAGATTCTTTTTTTTCTTTCTTCCACCTAAAGGCATTTCAGCTATAAATATCAAACTGGCAATACATATGTGATTTGCCAATGGAGGCTGCGGAGAGGGAGGAGGAGGAAGAGGAGGAGGAGGAAGCAGGTTCTCGCTCAGTTCTTGAGCTGTTTTAAATTCATTCACTGATAAGGCGGAGGGGCGGGGGGGCGGGGGGGGAGAGAGAGAAGGGTTGAGTGTGTCATTTATTTTCCATGTAGGGGGATGAAATAACATTAACATCGCTTCCGCTCCGAAGCTCTATAAGTCAAACAGTTATTATTATTCAAACGGCAGCGGCAGCACACACACACACACACACACAGTCTCACACACACACACACACACACACTCACACTCCATATATAGACACGTCCTCTCGTGCTCCTGCCTCCCAGGTGCTCGTGGTTGGATGTCACACGCTGGACAGACGCTTCAGTTTTAATAAAGCCGAGGCCTTTCAGCGCTCTGGCGGATCCCTCTGTAATCTCTCCCAAACAGGTGTTGTGATTAGTCTTCTGCCGTGAGCTGCATCCTGACACTCTGGATCGGCGAAGGCCAAAACCCCGTGCACACGACCAACAGGCTCCCACACCGGGAGACACACTGAACCGTTGGTGCTTGGCGAGCATCCGGCACATTGTGCAATCGTCGAAGCTTCGCCGAGGAATTAATTTCCCCTTCCCTCCGCCTGACAATCCTGTCGTTTCTTCTCAATAGTTAGTGGTTGAGTGTTTTGCACAGTGGTGCAGCGCGGCGTGTGATGGAGTCAGCCGGGTCTCGCTCTTGATTCACAGACGACAGCTGATGGATCGTTTCTTGGGGGAAAATGCAGCTGAAACGACTCCTCATACGCTGGGTATTTATCGACAAATTGCAATATCAAATTAATAAACTGTATAGACCCGAGCAGTTATTCAATGCCGAGGTTCACACTTTGATTAATCTACAGCAACCAGAAAGCAATTTCTCAGTCTGCTTCCCGTCCCAATTAGGAATAATTCTCCTCCTAACAACGTGTGTGTTAGAAAGTTTTGCTAATTGAACCAAAATGTTGCAAGAGCCTGTTTGTGTTTCACAGCCTCAACCGAAAAGAACGAGGCAAATCTTTACTTCCCATTTGTCAGAGTCTGACAGCAGCTCGCTTATTTACTCTGCAGCGATTATTGTTTCTTTGGCACTTTCCCTTTTTCATTGAATACATATTACACTTGAGAAAAATATATATTTGCACAGCATTTGGATGAGGAAGTAAATGTGTTGCAAAGGAAAAGGGCTTTTTTTTTATTATTCTAGTGATATGCAACAAATATTAGACCTTTAATAGTTGAACCTTAATTAGGTAAGAAACTAATTTGATTGAACTGCAGCATAATGTCGAGTCACGTCAGATTAATTCATTTAGCAGCAGTCAGAGTGCTTCACAAACGAGACCCAGGAACAACAACACAAAACGGCTCGATAAAGACGCACAACATAAAAAGTAAAGGAGTTGAATAAGAGAGACAGTAGCAGGATCAGGCTGAATAGAAGCAAGATTAAAAGATGAGTTTTTAAATTAGATTTCAAATGATCTGAGGTAATGCAGAGCAGGGCACTATTCCAGAGGTTAGAGGAAGCAACAGAAAAAGTTTGGTCCCATTTAGTTTTTTTAGATGAGAAGTTTGGAGTGAAAGGATTTGTACCGAGTAGGACTTTATATGTACTGTGCCAGTAGAGGACATTGCCTTTCTGTTTGTTTTTCCCCTGGTGTGTGAGGCGCTCTCTCTAACCCTAACCCCAATGTCTTGCCAAATGTTTGTGTTCAACCGGGTGTCACGTTCCCATCGCAGCCAATCAGAGCCCATTAAAACCAGAGTCTGCTGCAGAGTGGTTTGACCGAGGAGTGAAGGCTGATCGAATTCACGTTGCAGACAAAAGCCCGATGTTAGTGGGTTTTATAACTTAGTGGCTTTAGTGGCCATTCAGAGCTTTATGGAGTAAAAGTAGTATATTAAAATCAGTTTGAATTTATGCAAAGTTGCCTCATAGTTTCCCTTTATAGTTCATATGTTGTTTTGTGTAATTGTTTGTATTTGTCCTCTTTGTGAAGCACTTTGTAACAGCTGTTCTAAAAACACTTCTTTATATGAATAAAGTTATTATAGAGCCGGTGAGAAGTCGAGGAGCTGCATTGGTCTCAGGTGTCAGAATATGAAACTGAAGAAAAATAAACATTTTAGCAGCAGCATATGAAATATAATAAACACACAAATACAGTCAATAAAAGCTTGTGTTGATATTAGTCTGGGGATAACATCTGATGCCCCGGTTCAGTCCCGACTGTGATAACACTGGATTAACAAATCGATAATCTCCTGCTAATCTCATCACACATTAGTAACTGATAACTCGTTTTTTTTAGCTTCAATAAAATGAAAAATCCCTGCTTACTGTGACAGGAAAGAAATATAAGACACGGTTGTGATGGATGAGTGTTCGCTCTTCACGGCGGCTCCATGGCTGCGAGCGGTTTTTAATGGATTTTTGAAAACAAATGTGAGTTTATGACTTCCCTCAGAAAGCTATAAGGTAAACGAGTGCAGGGAGAGAGTGTCAGAGTCTCACTGTGGCAAATGCAAAAGGTGGGTCCTCTATTTTTTTATGACAATAATGGTAAAAAGTCAAATTAGAGTGATATCCCGCTTAAATATTTGGCTTAAAAATGCTGGAGGCAGCACATCAGAAACCTAAATGAAGTGTCTTGGTTAGAGGTAATCTATTCTATTACCACTTCTCTCGGGAAGAATGCCACAAGGATTTCAGTCTAATTAGAAACTAAATAATTTTGTATTTAATCACTGCTGAATACTTGATATTGAAATTTTAACTCCACTGCGTTTATCTTTGAAATATCCTCTGCTTTGAATCATATTTATCGGAACATTTGGGTTTTGAATTTCACTTTCTCTTTGAGATTTACAGTAGATAAAGTCCAGTTTCAGCTATAAAGATTTACGAGTTCAGAAAGAAACGTGACCGATATTCCACGTCTTTTCATCAAGATGCTCTGATGTAATTGATCATTTTCAGATCTAAAAATTCAAGATTAAAAAACGTGAGACTCAGTTTTCAAAGTACAAAGGAGAAGCGTCCTAATCCTCAGTGGGATTGAATCCGACTTTTGTCTCATAAATTACATTCTGTTCGTTGCATAATCCATATAATTAAAATCCTTATGGCATTTCCTCCCCATAAACACTCTGGGTTTTTGCCTTGCTCAGCATTTTTCTCGGCAAAACACTTCAGTATTAAAACTGCTGACTTTTATTCTCCCTATTGGCATTAATGACCATTAACCTTAATCCACCATCAGAAAGTAAAACACTTCTTTCTGCTGCAGGTTTAACTTTATCTCTGAATAGAACATTCTTTCCATGTTTACTGTGCTCCATTAAACATGCTTCTATTGGTCCATCATCAGATCTCACGTGTACATACATATTTACCAGAATTCTATATTTATTACCCCCACTAGGATATGGAACCTTTGGGCCTGTGTAGCACCAGAGACTGAGGCTCACATCCATTCACCATCATGAGCAAGATTAAGTTGGTTACTGGTTATTAAAGTGGTTTTCGAGACATTTTCATGAGCCAATCCCAGTTTAGATTGGTCGAAAGGCAGGATTCACCTTGGACAGATCCCTCAAGCGTATCTCAGGGCCAACAACCAGCCAATCAACTAACACTCACATTCACACCTATGGGCAATGAACCTAACCTGTCAGTCTTTGACATGGGAGAGGAACCCGGGAGAAACCTCCACATAGACACGTGAAGAACATGCTAACTCCAAACAGAGAAGACCCATCTGTGCTGCTGCAGTTCGGTTGCACACAAATGTAAATGTGAGGAGACAGTAAGTAAGTTGTGGAGGAGGTCAGTGTGCCTTCAGCGTCTGGAGACATGTTGTATTCCACTCCCTTATTACATTCGGAGGTTTTTTTTTGCTGTGACACTGTGAGCGCCTCGTCAGCTGCAGGCCGCGCTGCTGTCCATTACATGCATGTCTGAATTACCAGTGAGGCCCAGAGCGCCACGAGCCCGAGCTAGGCTACGCTGTGTTAAATGCTATTCTGTGTTAGCCTGGGGAGCGCGAGGCTGTTAAATACTACAGTAGACTCCGGCAGCGGGACTCAACCCCATGTTAAATAGTAAAGTAGTCTTTGTTAGCATTGGGAGCCGCCGTCTTCGGGCTAAATGCCGCGGCTCTCCGGCAGCCCTGGGAACGTGGAGCGTCTGGCGCTGGGTGAGTGGATGTGGGCTTTGGGACCTGTCTCCTGGTTGGAGAACTGAAGAGCTTTCTGAAGAGCTTCAGGGCGGGGCCGCCGCTTGTTCTCCATTCAGGGACCTGCCTTGACATTCTGTTAGTGTCGAGAGGATCTCTTCTGCTGCGCTTCATGCTGGAGGTTGCTGACGTGCTCACAGCCTTCAGAAATGCTCAGAGAGCAGCACTTGATGTTACACGTCTGACGTACGCTGGTGAAGGGTGTGCAGATCTCCTGCAGTCGAAGCAGAGCTCCCACACGGAGAAATCAATAAACGAGTGCGGAGACTAGAAAGTACAACCTCCCTCGGATTCTTCGTCTGTGTCACTTCCGATGCCGGTCGAGTGACAGCCGCCTCCTGTGTTACCCTCGGCGTGTGTGTGTGTAAGTGGCTTTGCCGGGCTCAGTCTTTGTTGGCTGGATGGATTCAGCCGTGGTGTTTGTGAGCGCGACACTTTGTAGAACATCTGCTCGGCATTTACGGAGAATTAGACTGCAACAGAAAAAACGTGTCCCGGCGAAGCAGCCTCGCTCTGGAGTGAAGTTTTAATGTTTCACAGGCCCCGGGTCTGTGTGCTCCCAATTTCAATCCTCCTAACATACTAACCTGCAAGGGTGTAATGACTGTTAATGACTCGGATGAGGTTCAACAGTACAGTGAGACCTCAGCTGCAGAGGAACATCGACCTGACCGTGTCTGGATCGAGTGAGGAGTCAGGAGTTCACACCAGGTTCACTCCACTTGCTTTTTCAGCACATGAATTAAACAGAATACGCTGCTTCACTTTGATAAGCTGCCTTCAGGTCTATTGAAAAAAATATTTTTATTTATCCCAAACACATGCACAGACAATTGTAGGGAAATTTAACCTCTGCTTTTAACCCATCTGGTGCAGGACACACAGAGCAGTGGGCAGCCATGTACGGCGCACGGAGAGTAAGGTGCCTTGCTCAGGGGCACTAGACAGGGTAGGGAGAATCCTCTTGGATTTTTGGATCAATCCAGGTTCGTCTTTTTGTTGTTTCTCCGTGGAGTCGAACCAGAGACCTTTTTTGCCCATAGTCCAAGTTTCTGCCACTAGTCCACCGCCTCTCCCCAGTCCAAAAGACATTTATTCCAATATTTGCCTTGTTTTTTACTCTCTGTGAAAGTATTCGCCTGGCTTCCTGTATGGAACTTGACGTAGGCACATTCACATCCTTCTCATTTGATTGGATCATACATGACTTTCATGGTAATCTTGTTCTCAAACCTGCCAACTAGCTCAAATGATTTCTGCATACCAAGCTAATGGTGTTTTGTGTCTTACCTGCACCTCTCACTCTCAGGGACACATTCTAAAGATCAGTTCACCAAGAATCTGTTCAATCTTTCTACAAATCAGCTTTGATCAAAGTCTGGACCGACTCATTGTGTGCGTTTGACCCCTGAAGCGTTACTTTGTTGACACGTGGACGTTTTGTTGATGTGCTAGTTTTGTTTGCAGACTTACTTAAAGCATCTGGGGGCCAGACTCTGTCATCGCAACCAAATGCATCTGCTACATCCTAGCTGACCTACTGCATTAAACATTTAAATGGCACATTGCTGGCCTCATCATCCTCCTCCTCTTCCTCCTCCTCCTCCACCACCCCCATCTATTCCTCAGTATTCTGCACACCAGCTCCATCCTTACGCATTGTTTCATGTCCCTCGGTTCCTTTCTTCCAGACTTTACTTTTTGGTTCCGCAGCTCTTGTCCACTTTGTCCTCTCCTCGTCCGTCCTGACCACGTGCAGGACTCGACTCCTCCTCCTCCTCCTCCTCTCTTAACCCACATGACTCCTTCCTCCTCCCAGCGATTTCTAGAAATGTGTCAGTTCTTCTCTCATTAGCCTGAATCTGCACAGCTCTTTCCACACCTTCATATTATGATTTAATCTGACGGCTGTAAACAAAAATTTACTTTGACATGGAATAGCAAATGTGTGTCTGTGTGGGTGTGTGTGTGTGTGTGAGAGAGAGTGAGTGTGTTGAGGGACTTTGTGCATTATTCATTGGTATGTTGGCTCACTGTATGAGTAAAGATATATTTTGAGGGTCTTTGTGCATGTGCATGGGTGTGTGTATGTGTGTGTGTGTGTGTGTGTGTGTGTGTGGCGTGTGTCAGCATGTGGGTGGATGTGAGGCTGTACATGAAGTTCACGGTATTTGTATAATTGATGCACGATGTCATCAGTAAATCTCTAGGTATGTGGGTTATAATGTGGAAATACATTTGTGTGCCGTGTGTGTGTGCTAGTGTGTGTGTGTGTGTGTGTGTGTGTGTGTGTGTGTGTGTGTGTGTGTGTGTGTGTGTGTGTGTGTGTGTGTGCATGAACGACCGCCCTGTGCATTATTCATTTGTGAACTTCTTGGTGGACTTGTGTGATTTGATGAGAAGATGCAGGTCTGTGTCAACGAGTCTTTTTATCTTTTATAATTCAACAACTATCATCCTGAGCCCTTCACCCCCCCAGTCTTCTAAAAAGACTTGGCCCTCATTCATTCTATATTCTTACCACATCCTCACTTCTCCTCTCCTCTCCTCCTCCTCTCCTCCTCTCCTCCTCTCATCCTCTTGTCCCCTTGTTGCCTTCTCCTCTCCTATCCTCCTCTTGTCCCCTTGTTGCCTTCTCCTCTCCTCTCATCCTCTCATCCTCTTGTTGCCTCCTCCTCTCCTCTTTCACAGTATCCTCTCCTCTCATCCCCTTGTCACCTCCTCCTCTCCTCTTTCATTGCCTCCTCTCCTCTTCGCTTCTTGTCCCATTGTTGCCTTCTCCTCTTCTCTCATCCCCTTGTCGCCTCCTCCTCTCCTCCTTCACAGTATCCTCTCCTCTAATCCCCTCGTCACCTCCCCCTTTCCACTTTCACTGTCTCCTCTCCTCTCCTCCTCTCGTCCCCTCATCGCATTTTCCTCTCCTCTTTCACTGTCTCCTCTCCTCTCCTCCTCATGTCCCTGTGTTGCCTTCTCCTCTTTCCCCCTCTCCTCTCCTCTCCTCCCTCCTCTCCTTCCTCCTCTCCTCTCCTCCCTCCTCTCCTCCCATCAGTTTGTGAAGGTATCTAAAAGGGTTAGGGTCACGTGTGTGCAGTAGACCACGATGACAGGTGTAAATATTAAACATGTTAAGAGCATGTTATGAACATGATACGTTTGCCATGTAGCACCGTCTCTGCAGCAGCCTCATCCTGTCACCATGTACATGCTGCCATATATGTACGTCTTATTAATATAGAAATAAAAAATATAACACTTCATTACATCAGTGATTTTGTGAATAACATCACTTGAGGTTATTGTCACTGTTCATGATGTAATTAGGATTGTGGCCTTTCACACGTTAACACCTCTCTGGCACCCGTTGTCCTGCCCAGTGGGTGTTTTTAGGTGATGTGTGTTGCCTTCTCCTCTCCTGTGTGTGTTTGTGTGCGTGCCTGTGTGCGTTCAGGCCTTTAAGTAATTATTATTTGCTATCCTCAGTTAATGAATACTTCAAAAGAGGGTAAGTAGTAATAAATCCCACATTAAAGCTCAAGGTGACACTTTAAAATACAACGTCCAAAGCAACAAACCAAAACCGACGGTTAATGAAGTTTTGAGAAGCAGCAAAATATTTGGCATTTTTTAACTGATGAATTACCTAAAGGGGAATTATGGCTCTTGATATTAAAACTGCAAAAAATTATACATATTTCAAACAAACATTAAAAAAAACAAGGTTGAATGGAACATTACTTTTACTTCCAGCTCAATTCTGGTGTGACCTCACTTTCTAATTTATAGCCACATCAAGTGATTTATATCATGCAGCTCAACAACTGTCCAACTCGCTTGATTGTGTTGTGATGTAGTCATCTGTAGATATATATTCTGAAAACATATAACTAGAATGTCAGGCAGTAGAGGGCACCAAGTTACACACACAAACACACACACACAGACACAGAGTCCTCTTAATAAGGGAAAAAGCGCATATTCCTTATCGGGATCCACACACAGATGTAATGGGTTTTTCCCCCGACCCATCATGCATCCTTCCACCAGGTTCCATGTGAATCCATCCAGTAGTTGTCGTGTAATCTTGCTCACAAACAAACTAACACAGATGTAGACATAACCTCCCTGGCGCGAGTAATACAGCAGAATTATCCTTTTAGCAATTACCAGATGGTTCTGTTGACTGAACACCTGACAAACAGTGTATCAGCACTGATGTGTGTGCGGGTATACAGTTGTACGTGTGTGTGTGCGAGTGTGTGTTAGCGCCTGTTTGTACCTGTGCTTGTGTGTCGCCGTTATTGGGTAAAATTGAGTGTGTGCCTGTTGCCTAACACTGAGGGATATTTGTCTTTCCCTTTTTTTCCTCCTCTAAATCTGGATAAAGTGTGACGCTGCACACACCTATAGACACACTCACACACACACACACACACACACAAACACACACGCACACACAGATGGAAACAGTGAGATAGATCTTTTGAAGTACAATTTCATCCTCTCCTCGCTTTCCTGCCTCTTCTGTAGCGGCGGAGTGAGGGGAGCTAAATCTCTGCGGGGCCATGATTTATGTGTGTGTGTTGGCCAGAAGTGAGAGCTTTATGTTCAGCTAAAGACAAGACTAGAGCCACAAAGCCTACATGCATCTGCACACAAACACACACACACACACACACACACACACACACACAGGTGGTGGTGTTTATGGCAGAGACGGGCTGACAGCTGATTCTCCATGTGTGTTTAAGAGAGCTTTGATGTTTATTGTGTCACGTTCTTTGATGCCCTCTGTGGAAGTTGTGTTACAGCATGTGTGTGTGTGTGTGTGTGTGTGTGAGTGTGAGTGAGTGAGAGAGAGCGAGAGAGAGAGAGAGGACCTTGTGAGGAGATTTGATGTTTCAGTTTTCCTCCAAAGACTCTCACTCTCTTGCTGCAGGTATCTAAATCTCACTCACAGGACCAGAGCATTTATTCTCATTCACCTTTTTCAATTTGTCCTCCCTTCCTCTCTCTCTCTCTCTCTCTCTCCCTCTCCCTCTCTCTCTCTTCCTCTCCCCTCCCTCTCCCCTCCCTCTCTCTCCCTCTCCCTCTCCAGTCCTCCTCTGATTGCGTTGTCGTCTATTGGTTGTTTCCCACGGGGGAAGCCCAGCTCACACTTTATGCAAACATTCATTCTGCAGTCATTAGCAACTTATTCCATCTACACTCACTTTGGTCTGTTTTAAAGCTGCTTTAGTTATTTTCTGGTGACGCTCGCTGCTGCCTCTTGTTCTCACACTGAGGCTAAATTATTGAACTGAACGTGACATTGTGAATTAATGCTGTAAAGTCTGGAGCCACAGTTTCTGGAGGAGATCCTCGGACTCCGAGTGTAACGGCTTTTAAAAAAAAAACATCACCATCATTTCCTGCAGCTCAGGAAAATCCCATTCAACAGTGATGGCTGTATTTGGCTCAATTAGCATTCCAGACGATGCACATGTTGTTGTTGAAAAGGCTTCTAGAGGGTGGAAGGGAATCAAACCTGTGAGTTCTGAGGCGCTTGTGTCCGACCGTTAGGCCCCCCCCCTATTGCCGGCGCTCACTTCCTTTGCTGTGCAGTTGTGGACTTCTCTCATTGTCTCTCGCTCTTTCCCCCATCTTCCCTCGCTCCTCGTCATTTCTCCAACACTCACACTTTCTCTCATCTCCCTCTCTCTCCCGCTCTGACTCACTGATCGAACAACTGAAAACATTTCCTCCAACTCCAGCTCCTGTTTCTTTTTGTTTTATTCATTGTCTGTATTAACTCATGCACCTTGATGAGTGTCCACTGTCTGTCTCGTTGCAGGATGAGAAGTCCACGTTCTTCCAGTTCGGCGCCGCTCTGCAGCAGGAGGCCCTGCTCATGCTCTCCATCATGGAGGAGTACGACTGGCACATTTTTTCTATCGTCACATCAAAGTTCCCCGGGTACCAGGATTTCATCAGCACGCTGAAGACAACTGTGGATCACAGGTGATGAATACACACCCCTCCCGTGTACACACACACTCACCGACACACCAGACACACTCTCTTAACCTTTATTTACTGCAGCCGTCAAGATGAAGTACCTGGGAATATTTAGTGGTGTGTTGTTACAGCTTTGTGCGCTGGGACCTGCAGAGTGTGGTGACGCTCGATGCCATAGATGGAGACCCAAACTCTAAATCACACATCGCCCTCAAGAGGATCCAGAGTCCTGTTATACTGCTGTACTGCTCCAAGGATGAGGCTTTGTGAGTGTTTGCTTCTTTCTCATTTTCTTTCGATATGTCTGTCGCACACCGTGGATCTTTAATAACTCTCAGACTCTCCTCCTCCTCCTCCACAGGTATATAATGGAGGAAGCTCGCTCTCTGGGTCTCATCGGAGCCGGTTACATCTGGATCGTGTCCAGTCTCACCACTGGCAACCCAGACTTTACCCCCGAGGTACTGAGGCCCCATATGTGGTAACAGGTGGCCACATTTCAATGGTTTGACAGGACAAGCCGTGTGTCTGATTCCAGGCTGTTGCAGGTCGTCTGCTGCCTCCTCCCTGAGTTTCTCCTCTCCTCTCCTCTCTGCAGCTAATAGGAAACACATTAGAGCAATAACTCGATGTTTCTGGAAATCATACTCAGCGAGCACTTCATGAGGAGCACCATAAAAAATAAACAGATTCTGCATGTGAGGGATTATGGGGCTGGTAGTCTTCTGGTTTCTGTTTCTAGTTTGACCATCAGGTAGGGATTCAGCAAAAGATGCAGAACACAGTGACTGAAATGCATCAGCTCTCTGCTTTTACATTTGTTCTGCATTCAAAAGCACATAGCTGCTCATAGAGATCAGGTAAAAGGTCACCTGGACTCAAGACATCTGCAAAAAGAGAAACTAGTTGGACTGTAAACGGTTTATGGAGAATGGAGGATTATGGGTTTTTGTTTCCTAACTTTATTCAAAAGCTTCATGTTCAGATTTTAATATGCTCTCACTCAAATATACCCTGTTTGTGCTTAGCTTTCCTGCGCTCCAGCTCTTTGGCTTGCACTCAGCTTCTGTGTGTGAAACATCTAGAGCTCTGATTTCTCCCCTGCTCATGGAGGGCGGGACAATTCATCGCTCAAGCCTTCTACGGTCGGGGGGGATTTGAAAGACTTGTTGCACATGAAAATCAAAGGAGCAGAGGAGAAACCCAAGAGTTCTGCACTTGCATAGAAGCAATGTAAACGCAAGAAGAAGAGCTAAAGCTGTAGCGCAGGAAATCCAAGCACAAGCATATTTGAGTCCGAGCTCAGGGTTTTGAGTGAGAGCATTACAACCTCCCGCCTTTAAACCTTAAAGTAAGAAGAGTCCCTTGAGTCTTGGTTTCAATCGTCTACACCCTACAGCCTTGAAATATTTTGATTGTTGCCCCCAGAGGCTAATTGGTCCTCAGATGACGACCTATCACTTTAAGAACAGCCTCATTGCTCTGTACCACAAGATGCTGAAAACATTCTGTTGACCTGACTGCACAACCTCCTGTTCTGCATCATTCCAGAGGCTTTCAACTGGATTCCGATCTGAGGCCACTGAACTTCGCTAAGCTCGTGAAATCAGCATAAGAGGATTTTTGCTCTTTGGCTTTGTCCATTATCTTTCTGGAAGTAGCCATTAGAAGAGGATTGTGGCCATAGAGGGGCACACATTGTCTGCAACAACACTCAATTAACGGGTCCAAAGTGTTTCATTAAAACATTCCCCACATCATTACACCACCACCCGCCTGGACTGTTGACATAGAGCCGCTTCTGTCCATGGATTCGTGCTGTTATCGCCAGACTCTGACCGTCACCACTCATCCGAGCAGGTTTTTTAGTCTTCATCTGTCCAGTTCTTGTTTTTTTGGCCTGTGCACACAGCAGCCTCACGTGTCTGTTGTTGGCTGACAACAGTGGAACCCAACATGCTCTTCTGCTGTTGGAGCCCATCTGCCTCAAGCTTGGACGTGTTGTGCATTCTGAGATGATTCAGTTGTTATGTGAGCTACTGTAGCCTCTTCCCAGTCAGATTTAAACCAGTCCGGTCATCCCCTCATCATCGAGGTTATTCCCTTCTGCAGAACCTCAGATCACTGGATAGTTTTGGTTTTATGCATCATTCGGGATAAACCATAGAAACTGTTGTGTTTGACAGTGAAGTCGACAGCTTCAGAAATACCTAAACCAGCCAGTCAGGTACCAGCGATCATGCCGTGTTCTAACCGAAGCTCCTCACCTTTAGCTGTGTGACTCAATATTCTGCACTGCTGCCTCATGGCAAGAAGGTTCCTGGTTCGAATCCCAGCTTTCTCTTTGTCTGCATGTTATCCCTGAGATATGCTGGTGACCTGTTCAGGATGAACCTCTCGCCCATTGTCAGCTGGGTTCGGTGTCAGGTAGCCCTGATCCAAACATCTTCTAAGTACACAAATAGAATCCGCTCAAATGTTCCCCGATCAGATTAAAACTGGAAACATCTCCAGTGTTTGCTTACCTTTCCCCCAACACCTCCCAAACAGATGTTCTCCTCCTCCTCCTCTCCTCCGTCTTTCTCCTTCACTCAACGTTCCTGTTTGTGTTTGTGTGATTTTTACACCTTAGACAGGATCTGATTCTACAGTCGGAGACAAATTAAAAACAAAATGTTGAGGGGTGGACTGACAGATTAGAGCGCTGGCATCTTCTCATGTTTGCTCCGTCTGCTGCTGAGATAAATCTAAAGAGCTCTTTAGTTATTCTATTGGAAAAGTGACTTCTTTCATGGCCAGAGATGAATAATGTCAGGTCGACACAATGGACAAATAAATCATCCAGTTCACACCTTGGACGGCTACATATGGATTTTTTTAAATCAGGAGTGAAAATGTCAAATAGAAGACAAATTGCATTTTAACACAACATATGTGCCTCTTCTCAGATCTCCTCTTCTTCCCGCTCAGGTGTTTCCCTTGGGGATGATTTCTGTGTCCTACGACGACTGGGAGTATCCACTGGAGACCCGGGTCCGCGATGGAGTGGGCATCATTACCACTGCAGCCACCTCCATGCTGCGGGAGAAAGGGGAGCTGCCGGAGGCCCAAAGCAGCTGCTACAGCACAGCATCCGACCGGAGCCCGGGGAAGCTCCCACCTAGTGCCCTGCGCAGGTGTGTGTGTGTCTGTGTGTGTCCGTGCGTGTGAGTGTGTGTGTGTGTGTGAGGTGATCAAGGTCTAGGGACTTGCATAACTCTGTTTATCTTTGCAGCCGAGTGTCGAGCGGTCTTACGTAACTTCTTTTGAATGTATTAATGAGAGGGGTGGAAGGGAAGAGAGGGAAGCAGAGATGACAGCATTGTGTAACACTGTGATGTCTAATGACATTTAACACTATTCACTGTTGTGTACACGGCTGCTCCGTGTGTGAGCTCATTACGACGCTTTAGTTCAGACACAAAGAATTGAACTTCAGGCACACCTCCCCATTGTTGGTGCCCTGTGTTAACTAGAATCGTTGTGTGAGTGTGTGTGTGTGTGTGTGTGTGTGTGTGTGTGTGTGTGTGTGTGTGTGTGTGTGCACTTTGCATCACGTGACTGCACTCACTGTCTTCAAGTCAATATTTAAGCAGCTTTTACCAGCTTTGTTCTCCGTCTTTTTTCTCGTTACAATGCTCAGTGGGTGACACATATATGTTAGTCTCTGTGTGTGTGTGTGTGTGTCTGTGTGTGTGTGTGTGTGTGTGTGTGTGTGTGTGTGTGTGTGTGTGTGTGTTTGTGTGTGGTGCACGAGTGTGTGTACACGTGCATGTGTCTGTCGTCTACCAGTCTGCGTGTGTGTTCTCCTCTCTGAAGTTCCTGCGGTGAGGAAACAGTGAAATCCATCAGCACACACACCCACACACACACACACACACACACACACACACACACACACACACACACGACGCACATTTGTTCTGCATATTCACAAATGTCATCGTCAGATACAGAGTCTGTCAGTCGTATATTTCTCAGGCTTCCTATATGAATATGAAGCTCACACTGGCTCAAATATGATTAATAATTCAGGAGAGTTAAAACATGACGGTCAGGTTTCCAGCTCCCGCTCATCCATGATGACTTATGAGCTGCCTCATTAGAACGAGAGCCACAGCATTATTATTTTCTCCATAATGGCTTTATCATCCCATTGCCTCTCTTATTAACCCAACTGCGTATATATCAAAGCGTACACAACCCTGCAGCTGTTGACAGGTTGATCTAATATAACACAAACCTCAATTGCAGCTCAAACCTTTTTCTGAAAGAGTTATTTTATATTTTTTCCCCTCCCTGTCAGAGGTGCCATTTGTTTCACCAACTTATTAGATGGAATTTGCATATTTGACAAAACAAGCGGGCGCCAATTTTGGTGGTACTCATCTGACAGGTTGGGTTTTCCCTTCTCTGATTTGGAAGTGGTGAGGCTGTGATCGGGACCCTGCATACATTAGTCTAGATACAGTCTTGCCGCAGTGTAAAAACAGGAGAGGAAAAAAGGGGACAACATAATCCGGCTCTTAGAAGACACTATCAACGCCGTCAGTCCTGCCTGACAGGAATGAATATCCCTGACTCGCGCTCTGTGTGTTTTGGCTGCACAATAGAGCAGGTCTTTATCGAGGCTTGCCCTGGTAGTAAATTTCAAAAGGTTATTCTGCTTGATGGAGCCACTGTACCATGCAAACCCCTAAGCTGTCACTTTTCCTCTGAAAAGATGCTCCTTGCTCCGATTTATACAGAATGGAAGGAGCCTGAGTTCTTTCTTTATTCATACTTCTATTAGGAAAGTTCTCACAATGGCCGCCCCAGTACTTTGCCGACTTCTAGCAGCCGATTTTAAAGATGGTGTTTTACAGTAGCAGCTATTTTATATTTTTCTCTCCGAAGCTGATTCAATTAAACCCTCATTGAACTTCTGGTTAAAGCAGATATAGTTTTGCATAGAGAAACGTATAAATCATTGAACTCCTTATTTGATGCAGCGCTACCTTTTTGTTTTAAAAGCGCCATTAACGCGAAACATACATATTCATGCCCACGTGAATCTATAAAGTGGAATCTGGCTATTTTACATACCTTAAAAAAAAAACCACCAGCCTTATATGCAGGGATGGAAATATTTCCCCAGAAATGGCAACAAACCTGAAACCGGAGGAGACAGCGGTTTCCCAGAATAGACCGCGACACTGTTCCTGCTGCATGTGTTCAGCCACGGCAATGCACTGTGACAAGGGCACTACCTGCTGCATCGTGAGGGTTCTTCACACACAAAAATAGGTATTTGTCTTGTCGCTACTAATAGTGAGAAACATCTTAATCTACAGTGACAACAGAGGGATTTTTTTCGTTTAGCGAAAAGAGGTGCTCCTTGTGTGTAAATGTGTTGTTTTTTTGTATTTAATTATGTGTGTTTGCTGAGGGAACGAGGGGAAACCCACTGCAGGGAGGTTCAGTGTTTCTTGCAGGGACACGAGGAGCTTTTATTTACTCTCGTCTCAACGTGAGAGCTTCTGCTTTTCAGAAAGAGCACAGGCCTGTTTCCAAGTCTTTGTGAAAACAGACGATTAATGAACCGCTCTCTGATCCGCCGTCCGACCACAATATTTCTGTGCGTCCACTCGGATTCGTCTCCCGCAGATGAGACGATGTAAAGTCCCACCTGTTTGAACTGCAGTGTAATTATCACGGTTCCCCCCCGCCCCGCCGCAGGGTGCATGTAAAACAGCACTCAGGCGTTTCTCCTCATGCGTCTCGACTTCCTGTCGCAACATTTGAGTTCATGCATGGAGTCCTCCGTGGGACTGTGCCCTGTCTGACCTAAAAACAGACGTGTTGTTTTAGTTTCCCTCCTTGACTCTTTGTTTCAGAATAATGACACGGTGAATATGTGAATATTTAAAGCATTTAACGTACATTATTAGATGAATAAATGATATAGAGCGACTCACAAGTGAAGAACTCCTCTGTAGATGTGACACTGGAGTAATGTGGATTGAAGCTGAAAGATAGAAATGTTCTGTTCTAGTCCGATGATATTTCAGTCATATGGAATTACCCGACCAACCCTGTTAAATATTACCGCGTCAAAATGAATCAAAGCACTTCTAATGAAACACAACACAAGGCAGAGAACTGAGAAGTTTGCTCTGCTGTCCCTCTCGTGATTTGGTCTTAGCAGTAAACTTCCTTCAACACCCCCCCTCCATCCCACCCCCCACCCCCCGGGGGGAACTCAGGCTATTATCGCCGTCTTAACAAGCCTCTAACCTCTCCTCCTGAAAACAGTTTTGCAGGGAGTGAGTGTATTCTTAATCCCATATCGCTGCGTGTGATGGCGATTCATTTACTCCCCTCTCCGGCTTCTCTTTAGCGAGTGTGTAAGTGTTTCAGCTCAGGATGTGTTTGCGTATGCAAGCTGGTGAGTAAGAGAGCGAGGGCAGCCTCGTTTCACAGGGACTTGTCTTTCAGGCGAATATCTGCGGAGAAATCAATGCAGAATGTTGATGGGAGAGATATGTGGCCTCTGACTCTTCCCCCTCCTACACACAAATAGACGTGTGTGTGTGTGCGCGTGTGTGTGTGTTCAAACGCGCACACACACTCAGGCATGCATGCACTGGCAGTGGGTGAAGACAGCATTGATTTGAAGTGGATGCTCTTGCAGTGATTACAGAGTGCTTAACTTGTTATTTCAAATGTATCTGCTCTCGTGCACACACGCTCGCAAACACTCTTTAACAAATGCAACAACAAAAGCAAATAACAGCTTCCTGCTCTCTGCCCCCCCCCCCCCCCCCGACAGACACATGATGCATGTGTGGAACGAAGGGCGAGACTTATCGTTCACTCCAGATGGTTACCAGGCAAACCCCAAATTGGTTGTCATCGTCCTGAACAGTGAGAGGACGTGGGAGAAGGTAACAAATTGACACAATCTATTTGCAAAGAAGCAAGGAAATTAAAAAGTCACAACACTTTAATTAAGATGGCTCCCCCTCTGATTTGTGTGTGTGTGTGTGTGTGTGTGTGTGTGTGTGTGTGTGTGTGTGTGTGCAGATGGGCCGCTGGGAGAACGGGACCCTGTCTCTGATGTTCCCCGTGTGGCCGCGGTACAACTGCCACGGGGACGAGGACGCGGACGAGAACCACCTCTCCATCGTCACCCTGGAGGAGAAGCCTTTCGTCATCGTGGACAACGTGGACATCCTCACCGGCACCTGCATGAGGAACTCGGTGCCCTGCCGCAAGCACGTCAAAGAGTGAGTGCCCACACACACCAGTACGCCCACGGTCAGATTCCCCACCCAGCGCTCGTCAAATCAAGAGCCATCTGGAAAAATGCTCCCTGAACCGGAGGTGTTGCAGATGTTTGTTCTGGACAGAGGTTGTGTTGTTTCTCTTTCTTGTGTAGCCTTCTGCTTTTGTCTATTAACATCAGAGCAAGCTGTTGCTCCACGACATTCTCCCTTTTGTTAACATCTGCCTCCCCATGAGGTCACATGAGAGACGTGAGGTCACGTGAGAGACGTGAGGTCACATGAGAGACGTGAGGTCACATGAGAGACGTGAGGTCACACAGGAGACGTGAGGTCACATGAGAGACGTGAGGTCACATGAGATACGTGAGGTGCCAAGAGAGACTTGAGGTCACATGAGAGACGTGAGGTCACGCGAGAGACGTGAGGTCACGCGAGTGACGTGAGGTCACGCGAGAGACGTGAGGTGCCAAGAGAGACTTGAGGTCACACGAGAGACGTGAGGTCACGTGAGAGACGTGAGGTCAGATGAGAGACGTGAGGTCAGATGACAGACGTGAGGTCACGCGAGAGACGTGAGGTCACGCGAGAGACGTGAGGTCACGCGAGAGACGTGAGGTGCCAAGAGAGACTTGAGGTCACACGAGAGACCTGAGGTCACGCGAGAGACGTGAGGTCACGCGAGAGACGTGAGGTCAGATGAGAGACGTGAGGTGCCAAGAGAGACTTGAGGTCACATGAGAGACGTGAGGTCAGATGACAGACGTGAGGTCACGCGAGAGACGTGAGGTCAGATGACAGACGTGAGGTCACGCGAGAGACGTGAGGTGCCAAGAGAGACTTGAGGTCACACGAGAGACCTGAGGTCACGCGAGAGACGTGAGGTCACGCGAGAGACGTGAGGTCAGATGAGAGACGTGAGGTGCCAAGAGAGACTTGAGGTCACATGAGAGACGTGAGGTCAGATGACAGACGTGAGGTCACGCGAGAGACGTGAGGTCACGTGAGAGACGTGAGGTCAGATGACAGACGTGAGGTCACGCGAGAGACGTGAGGTCACGCGAGAGACTTGAGGTCACATGAGAGACTTGAGGTCACGCGAGAGACGTGAGGTCACGCGAGAGACGTGAGGTCACACAGGAGACGTGAGGTCACACAGGAGACGTGAGGTCACACAGGAGACGTGAGGTTGTGTGTCTGGAGCAAAAAAACCTGTGGAGGTTTTTAAAACTCCTGTGGTCTCAGCCGAGTCATGTTTCCTCTGTAATCTCAACTTTTACTGGTTTTATTTTTCCCAGTTGTGTTCTGTGCTGCATTCCAGCATCTCGCCCTCTCACGCTCAATCTGTCTGAGAACATAATCGTCAATCAGCCGCTCTGTGCTCGTCCACTTCTGCTCCGCACAGATCTATACTGGGCCCACTCAGTTTTACTTTATATAATAATGACTCATCATGTGTTTGTCCCTGAATCACATGCTATGTAGCTGTTACATCCAGTGTGTGTACACAGCAGCACTGGAACACTACTCTGTGTTGAGCTCAGAAACTCCACATGACAACTTGTTTAAAACTGTTTTCATGATCTTTACCGAGACACGTAACTCTTGTGTCGTGTGTGTTTATATCCTGAAAACATTACACGTGTAAATCACATTACAAACTATTTAGTGTCCTTTGTCACAACAATAAAAACTTCTGTCACTGTGTTTAACACATACTGGCAAAGTAGCTCTGTCCACATTAATAATGCATTGCTCTGTGCTGGTGTCAGCTCGCTAATGTCAGTCTGTCGGTGAACTCGATGTTGTGTGTGTGTGTGTGGGTTTGCTGCGTGTGTCGCTCCGTTGTTGTCATTTTCTCATTGTGTCATTAATTCGGTGCGATTTTGTGTTGCTTCAAATGAACTGAATGTGCTGCTTGTTTGCAGTTACTAATTAATATCGCTGCTCATTGTTCCAGTTCTCCTTAAACAGTAACGTTCAAATTATTCATCAGGATATTTCAATGTTGTTTGTTTAATTTTTTCTAATTTTTTTTATGTTTCATTTGTAGAGTGTCACACATTATTCAAAATGTTTCTTTGTATGGGAGCAAAACAAGTCTGTGAGGATTTAAGTCTTTTACTCAACTAAATAATCTGAAGACTTAATTTTGAAATTGAAATACCACTAAAAAGACTTTAAATAATTTGATATTGAAAAACATTTAACCTTTTTTTGTGTTCTAAGTTATGAATGCAATTTCTGAATAATTAAAATATTTAAGTTTAGTTTTTTTATTTAGATAAAATTGTCCGCCTGGTCGCCCGGTTTTCCAAATGTAGATACACGAGCGATATATACAGACATAGAGATTTCTGGAAATATATAAGTGAAGTGATCAGGTTTTGGATTCCCTCTCATCTGAACGTGTTCGACTGACAAATGTATGAATTTTCATATTAATTCCTAAGCCGCAAAGTATTCCCGGGATGATTCAACTTCTGGGATTTCTTTATGGCATTCTTTTGTCCTCCATATACGATAGGCTACCTCTGCCACATTGACAGTTAGCCTTATAAACTGTGCAGCCACTTGTCAGACATGTAAAGAAAGAAATAAAACCCGAGCCTGATGGGAAATAAAGTCATGTTTAACATTATCATCTCCCCTCTGGACGTCTGCCTCGGCCCAGCCTTGTGAATATTCTGTTGAGCCGATCCCTGCAGCCGGCCTCGTCTTCAACCTCCCCCGAGTTCTCCTTTGGTGCCTCCCCTTGCTCCTCACCTCGTCTCCCTCCTGGCTGCCGCTGGCTGTTCACATCAAATTCTAAATTCTTGTCGCATCGTTCGAGGCTCCTCCGGGACCCGCATGTCCATAACTCCAGGCTGTGGTCTCTGCGTATTCTCCAGCCTGTGCTCCACCATAACCGTCCACTTAGCTCTGTGCTCCCTGCGGCGGCTTCTTCGTCTCCTCACCCGGCCTTGACTCCTCTTTCTGCTGCTCCTCGGTGCTGAACTGTCCTTCCCTCTCCAGGTGGGATGGAAGAATTAGTTTGTTTCAATTCTATGGAGAGTTTCCATTTCCCGTATCCTAATTCTGCACCTGCTACTTAGAAAACATCCCTCGTACCTGTTTACAAGGATTATTCTCTGCTTATTTTTAGCATCTTTATCATCATGTGATATCAGGAATCTGTGTTGATCTGTTATCTGTGCACGAAGTCGCTCCAGATAAAAGTATCAGACGATGTTTAACAAATCCATGCCACTTTATCTTAATATTTTTTAAGTCGATATATGTTTTTTTTCCACCTCACCACTCACAAAATTACGCATAAACACTTTTTCCACTGCAGCAAAAGCAAGTGGGTTGAATTCAACCTTTGATACAAACACACAGTTTCTAACTTGATTTAAATTCACGTCACAGTCAAACTCATCATGTATTTAATCATTTTACTGCAGATTAACTGTTTCTATAGATTTATTTAAGCTAAATTCTAACTTTTTGGTTTAGATTATGGTCACATCATTGTTATATTTTAGATCAGATCAGTACTTTTTAGGCTTTAAAGTTGTAAATATAATAAATATTACAGACTCGGTCTTGAATATCCTATTTATGTTAATATCCATTTAAAAGTTTCAGCAGCATACTTAGTTTATAATGTTGTTATCAATCATGATTCAGATTTTAGCACGGTGCAAAACAACAACTACAAACAGGACTAATGAGGAGCTGATATCTGATGAATGGATCTAAATACACTCGGCTCCAACTCATCGAGTGTAATTAATTCTGGGATATTCCTTCATATTTGTCGTACTTGACATACGTCTTAAAATTTAATTCATCACGCCCTTAAAAAAAGTGCTAAAGTTTAACTACAGGGAACTTTCCAAATCCACACATCAAACACAACTATGGGATTTTCTCTCGTTTGTAGAAAAAGCTTTAAAAGGAATTATTGTGCTGGTTGAAATGTGTGGCAGCTCTCTCAAGTGTGTAAACAACAGAAAGTAGTTCTCAAGTAGTCGGTGACAGGAAAACTTTCTCAAAGAGTTTTCTCTTGAATTCTTTGACGTGTTTGGGTTTCGCTCCAATTATCTGTGATATATGGACGTCTCGATAAAAGACTCTGCGTGACAGGACGAGGCAGCTTCTCTCTTTCTCTCTCTCTCTCTCTGCTAATTTCTACGACTGAGCTCAGCCAGTCTGGAGCATGTGAGTATATATCAGGACTTCTGCAGGTTCTGTGTCGGTGTCGTGCTCCTGATCGATCGCCGGCCTTCACACGGACCAGACGCTCAACTGAAATCCATTATTTCTAAGGAATTCTACTCATGACTGCCTGTGTTACTGGCGCATGGTCAATTAATGTCAATATCGCGGCTCGGCGGTTGGAAATTGTTGACATTTTTCAGGATAATCATTTGCTTTAAGCAGTGGAGGATAGAATATTGACTTTTCTTCCAATCAATTCCACCAAATTAAAAGTTTTCTCTGTCGGACGGACCTCGGAGAGAACGCCTCTTATCTACGGCAACACGACAACACACAGTTTTCAACACGGACAATTACACAACTGAATCACTACACAGAGCTTCTCAGCCGCTCTCTGGCCACGAGGACTCGTCCCTTGGTCGGCCTTGGTTTCCACGTCCAATCATCCGTGTGTCCAAACCGAGGGTTCGTCCATAAGGGCTCCACTCACTCAGTCTCTACTCCCACTGTCCTTTGTGTGTGTTTGCCAGGACAAATGTATGACTTCAATCAAACAGATGTACTATATGGACACCTCAGGGAGTCTGTCCTTGTGTGTGTGTGTGTTTCTATGTGTTTCTGTGTGTGCACTCTTGTACAGATATCTTTGTGAGGACCAGTTTGAGCCTACAACCAATGGACTGAGGACATTTTGGCTGGTCCTCACTTTGTGCCCCCCCCCCCCTTTAATGGATTATTTGGGGGTTTAGACTTGGTTTTAGGGTTAGAACCAGGTTTAGGTTAGGCTAAGGGTTAGGGTTAGGCATTTAGTTTGTATGGTTAGGGCAAGGGGCTAGGGAATGCATTATGCCAATGACTGTTCTCATTAAGATAGATGTACAAACATGTGTGTGTGTGTGGGGGGGGGGGGGGTGTGTGTGTACATAGTAACATAAGGACACAGTGATGGGCTCAGCTGGGAAGAGCTTATGCATACAGAATGTGTGCATAAGTACACCTGGGGCACACACTATATATACTCCCTTTCTCTTTTCCACACACACACACACACACACGCACACAATGCTGTGCCACAGATACAGATGACTGCTGTTAAAAGCTCTTTTAACTCTCTGATGTCTCGGCTCTTTGACGGTCGCCGCCCTGTGTTCCCCCGTGTGTTCAATTCCCCCCCCCATTCTGTATGAACTTTCCCTCGGAGTTGAATTCAGCTGAGACGGCGAGCGAAGGGAAAAGGTCACAGAGCGACTGCTCCAATCGATATGTGCTACATCAAAGATGGCTGACACGGGACGCGGGAATTAGTTTTTATGGAAATGCTTTTGGAAATGTGCTGCTAGCGTTTAATAGATCACCGGGATTATTTGATTTGAGGATTCAATTTGGTTCACCGCTCCGGAGTCCTCGTGGACGGGCTGTCAGAAAAGTTTACTGAAGCATCCGTTTCCATCCTGTGCATCACGTCTGTACGACCGCGGTGTTTGTCAGTGTGTGTGTGTGGAGGTTCGCTCTGAGGTTTGGCAAAGTGGCTCCTCGCAGACAGGAGGAGAGACACACCGCGAAGGCAGGGAGAGAAGGACAGAGGGAGGAACGAGGAGGGAGACGAGGGGAAGGACAGCTGATATTTTAATCATGCGGGTTGGTTGTTCTGCAGAGCCCGGCTCTATTTAAAGCCCAGCAGCATCTGCTCAGTACCCCTGTGTTTTCATCTGGTTTGGTTAGCTGGCACTGAGGGGAACGCACACACACACACACACACAGACACAAACACACACTGTACATGCTCTGTCTGCCCTTCAGCAGTATTTACGGTTACTCGGTACTGTTGTAATTCCAGTTTTACAGTGTGATGGAACCACCAGATGTGGAATGAGCAGGCGGGACGAGTACAGTTACAAGCTCCCTCCACACGGACGCTTGTATAACACTGACATGTCCTCTGTGATAAAAAAAAGAAGAAGAAATATGACCTAATATTGTGTGTGTGTGTGTGTGTGTGTGTGTGTTTCAGTAACAGCACGGTGGGCGGCGGCTCCTACATCAAGCAGTGCTGCAAGGGCTTCTGCATCGACATCCTGAAGAAGATAGCGAGGAACGTCAAGTTCACGTACGACCTCTACCTGGTCAACAACGGGAAACACGGCAAGAAGATCAACAACGTGTGGAACGGCATGGTTGGAGAGGTACTGCCCCCCCCAAGCTAAGACCAACCTCATGTCCGCTGTAGATACAAAGTTATCACCAACATTCTATCTTCAATCTAACCTCTTATATAATGAACTAAGCCTGTTATCTAACCTCTCATTCAGTACATAGGGAGGTCTATGAACTTTCTCTCTGCGTCTGTGTTCACGTTATGTCGCTGGATTGTGCAAAATTGACTGCTCCATTTGATTCAACAGGTGGAGAATCCAACAATAGTCTTTAAATGTTTATCTGACACTTAGTATTAATGCTTTTAGTAAGGGTCCGTGTTTACATGTAGAAATAAACTTTTCTGCAGTTTGTGCTGTGATGCTCTGCACGTATTTACATTTATGAGACGGGTCGGGCTGTTCCTGCTGCCCCCCTCCCCTCTTAACGTCTCTCCGCCGCCAGTGCAATGCATGATGGTATAGATTACTCGGTACCTGACCATTGGTTTTACTTTACTTTTCAGGATGCATTGTAGGAAACAATGAGGACACTTTATAGGGTACAACAGATTTCACTGACCGCTACTGCCGTATCTTTCAAGCGGCAGTGTCTTGTCGAAGTTGGTGTTTGAAGAGAGGAGACGCGGACCCAGAACCTGCAGCATAACAGAATTTATTACACAGAAGTTTCACAGGTCAGACGGGCTCCATGGTATGCCTGGAGAAATCACAAAGGCCAGATAGTGAAAATCTGGCTCGCCTCTGCCAGGCAAGTCCTTTTAAAGAGGAGGTGTTGCAAACAAAACTATAGATCAAATGACGTAGCACATAGGATCTATGCCTAAATTTGCACATGTGTTTAGTTACTGTAAGTTGAAGTCACCTGCTAGATCTTTGGCCCTCCCTTAGCAGGTCAGATACTATCCCATAGGTCAAAGATCATTCCCAAGAGGGTGACAAATAACCCAAACACATGAAATAACACTTACAAAGCCTGAAACTTCAGAATCAAGTAACTTGACATGGTAGCCTGCCATCATGGTATATGACCATGTTAGAAAGTTCCCTTAGCTGAATTTACGACATATTCCCCCCTACGAGGCTTAACAAAGTCTCGTCAACATACAGGTATATAATTCCAATAATTAGGCAACTGTCTGTAGGAGTGAGAGTGAAAAAACTGTCAGGCAGCCATCTTTCCTGAAACATCCATCAAACAATTTAGACAGGAAAATTCTCTCACGGTCCCTCTGCCCAGGCAACCATACATAGTACTCCTACACCACTGAAATGAGGAATTCTAGCAAATTGTGTAAGGAAATGATTTTAAGCAAATACATATGGAACGCTCAGCAAATAAAAACAAAACAATGTCCAGAGTCAGGCTGGTCGACCCATCGATCCCTCCAATGGACCTTTTCCTGCCTAACACCACTTTCCCTAACCATCACGAAAAAGAAAACATCTGAGGTCCCAGTATATTTACCCATAACTGAACATCATTTACAAAGCAATTAGTACACAGAGAATATAATTAACTTTTAATATCGCACCTTCAAAATATAAGAGAAAACACAAAGATATAGAACACTGCAATTTCTTAGCAGCATGGCCTCTCAGTTGTAGTATCGATGACTTGTTGAATCTGGATATTGTATCGTTGTTCAGAGTCCTTCAGTCCATTGGTATTGTTCATGTTTGAAGTGTCTGAATCCATTCAACACATCGGAGTCCCTGAACAATACTTCCCCCAATATGGTCTAGAATGAAAGAAAAGAAAACCAATATCTTTGCATACAGGACAGATACAATATCAAAAACATCAATCTGATTAACACTCTTTAAGTAAATGAGAAATTATAAGTCACATTTTTCATTTCCCCCCTGGAAACACATCACTAATGTAATGAGAAACTATGAAATAACTAAGCAATAACCGAAGTAGCCCCCCTTTCTCGTGAACTGCCTGTGTGGGAGGCCAGTCAGGGCCTGGAGTCAGGATAAAATGCTCTTCTTAACTCTCTTTTAACTTTCTTTTAACGTCTGGTCTTACTAACGGAATTTAAGTATTTGGAACAGGCGAAGCACACTGTTGTACTTCCACGTTGACAACTTAGAAATCTTGAAAGAATCACAAATCATGTCATCCTCCGCTCTTCTTTTAGCTGATGTTTCTTCAGTATTCTTCTCCTCCATATTCTATCCAGCTGTTGCACTCACAGGCAAACTGTCCACAATTATAACATTCTTCTGAATGCTGTTCAAAATTTGGATCGAACCTTCTACTCCAAGTCTGCGCTTGATCAAAAGCTGACTCTTGGTAGGAGATGACTGGAGCCACCGATGATGGCTCGAACGATTGGAGCTGAACCTGGTTCAGCTGTGATTGTAGTAATGATTGATCTAGTGGAGCCTGATTCTGTATAACCAGAGCTTGCTTCTTCTCAATTTTCTTATTACCCACCAGTTGTATTTGATGGAGTTTTCTAACAACCTCTTGGTCTTGTTGTCTCTGGTCATGTTCCTTTTTCCTATACAGCACCACCTGATGGGCTATATGATCTGTATAAACACCTTTTTCCATGCTTCCCAGACCAACAACCTCTGCAAGTTTGCTCCTCACTGTTAGGGGCAACCCCTTCTGTATTTTGGCTCGCAAAATTGACTGCTCCATTTGATTCAAATCATGGTCATTTCCTGTGATATTTCTCCACACTTGATGAGCTCTTGAAACATAGGCTCTTGGGTTTTCTTCCTGTCCCAGTGGTTCAATAAGAATGTTGTCAGGATGTAAATTTGTCGGAAAGGTCTCTTTCAGCGCTCTACACCCTCGACCTCTATTTGCACAGAACAGCTCTGAATCATTCACAGCAGTTCCCACATAGTGATCAGGTCTCAAATCGTCTCGGTTCGTGACGCCAATTTGCCGTATCTTTCAAGCGGCAGTGTCTTGTTGAAGTTGGTGTTTGAAGAGAGGAGACGCGGACCCAGAACTTGCAGCATAACAGAATTTATTACACAGAAGTTTCACAGGTCAGACGGGCTCCATGGTATGCCCGGAGAAATCACAAAGGCCAGATAGTGAAAATCTGGCTCGCCTCTGCCAGGCAAGTCCTTTTAAAGAGGAGGTGTTGCAAACAAAACTATAGATCGCACATAGGGTCTATGCCTAAATTTGCACATGTGTTTAGTTACTGTAAGTTGAAGTCACCTGCTAGATCTTTGGCCCTCCCTTAGCAGGTCAGATACTATCCCATAGGTCAAAGATCATTCCCAAGAGGGTGACAAATAACCCAAACACATGAAATAACACTTACGAAGCCTGAAACTTCAGAATCAAGTAACTTGACATGGTAGCCTGCCATCATGGTATATGACCATGTTAGAAAGTTCCCTTAGCTGAATTTACGACACTACCATCAAGAAGTATTTTCCCAAAATATTTCCTTTACAGTGGCAGATCTACTGTATCAGTCTGGCATCACCAGAGCTATTTGACATCTGCTCTCATTTCCTTTTTCGATTTTCCAAGTCATTTGTACTTCTATAGAAAATCCACTATCCACTTCCAGCAGACCCCTCCACATCATCAGCAGCAGCAGCAGGTGCAGCAGCCATATTGGTTTGTGGCGCTAAAGCATCTTCCGTGCTCCAGCGATACACTTCCATTGTGTGCTCCAATCAAACCTTTCCCCCATTTGAGATAAATGGAAGTGTCCGACGAGTTGGAAATGCGACTGAATGCGAGAGAGAGAGAGAGAGAGAGAGAGAGAGAGAGAGAGAGAGAGAGAGAGAGAGAGAGAGAGACCAGACTCATCAGCGAGAGAGAAGAAACGCTCAATGATTGCTTTCCAGAATAATGTGTATGCAATCAGTTGCAAAATGCCACCTCAGTATTTTTGCTTTATCGCTTCCTCCACTCTACAGTTTAATGCTGCATAAAATTATTATAAAATGTTATGCTTAAGGCTGATGTTATTCCATTTTTTTTTTATTGTCCACAAATTCCATAAGCACGTCCCTTATCCTGTCTGAGACTCCCAGAGCTAAGGGTCGCAAAGACAGAGAGATGACAAATTAACGGGAAACACAAAGGTGTTGGTTTCGCCACGATTCATCAGCTTCAGTGCATCTTCCCTGTAAATCAGGGAGGAACGTCATCTTCCTTTATCAGGTGTTTTGACGATGCTGCTGCTGCAGAGCGTCGTCAAACTCCTCAGTTAAAAATCCTCTATAAACGCTCATGTTTAGGATCCGGTGACTACGAAGCCCAAACCATCATTCTCATTCTCATTAAACCGTTCAGTGACCCCTCGCGCCCGGTGAATAGTTCATCGTCTTCCGGTTCCAGACTCATTTCTCAGATCACCCGACTGTAAACGATTGCTTTTTTGCAAAGGCTCAATAGTTTTCCTTTGAACTGCAGTAGGTTTTTCTTTAATTTAAAGTAAAAGGTTACTTTAACAGAAGTAAATTTGTTGAAGAATATTTTCAGCTGTTGAATTAAAACTAAGTTTGTGTTCAAGTGCGTATTCAGGTGACAAGAAGGTTCTGGTTTCCTCCCAGTTCATTGGTTGGTTTTTGAACAGGAGGATGGGATTGGGTCTCAGCAAGACCACATTCCATTTTAGCACAGATCTGAACAAAATCTAGAAATATATGTTAAATAAAACGAAATAACTTTGTGAGATGGTGGGGTTTTTTTTCAACCATTTTCCAGGGAAAGGTTTTTATGATTGTGTGTAATTTGTTGCAGCTTGATTGAATTTAAGGAGACTTCCTTTTCGGAGGGATTCACTCTGGAGTGCCATTCTACTTTTTTAATAGTTCTTAGGCAACAATAGAGCTCAGGGGCATAAAAGAACAACACAATACAGGCTGGTATACACAGACATTACTTCATAAGAATATAAATTCATTGTTATCTTGGTCTTCTTATGAGATTTGTTGGCTTTAAGAAACATGGAAATTGGACAGATTTCTCCTTTAAAGCTACAAACTGTGATCTAGCCGTAAACCAGTGACACGTCTATACAGGACTGGAAGGCGATAAACATTTTAAATACAGATTGTGATAACGTTCTCTGATGCTGCATAATGTTTGTTTATTTTGTCGTCATAAAATCACCCATAAATTTGTATCTGTACTTTATACGCTCATTAAAGTCTCTTATTGCGGCTTTAACGGGAGCAGGAAACCTCGGCTTTCCCGATCACTCCTGTTTATCTTTGTTGGAATTTAATTATTCAGTCTCAGACTAAATTAAAACTAAGAGCTGTCATTGCAAAAATCCTTAAATATGGAAACGGGAACGTAAAAGGTTGATAATAGCACCTGACAACGTGATCAAGAGATGCTGGTCGTGTTTATGGGGCCCGACGGCGAGAGGCCATCAGACAATTTAATCTGAAAAAACATCATATTTTACCACATAGTAAATATGACAGCTTTATGAGTAGAATCTCCGTCTGTCAGAAAACATTCACACACACACACACACACGCATACACACACACGCAGACATGGTGGCACGACAAAAAAAACGACAGCTGCATTTTTACTTTTCATCTGATACGGGTGGAAATGCCCTCAAACTACAGATGACATTCTGCGATCATACCCTCACAACCACTGTGTTGTTTCCTATCCAGTATACAAAGCAGGGACATATCAAAGAGAGAGCTGGTGATGAGTCATGTGCTCAATGTGTCTGTTGTTCCCTCTGTCCTCCAGGTGGTGTACAAGAAGGCCGTGATGGCAGTGGGTTCGTTGACCATCAACGAGGAGAGGTCGGAGGCCATCGACTTCTCCGTGCCCTTCGTGGAGACGGGCATCAGTGTCATGGTGTCTCGTAGCAATGGCACCGTCTCCCCCTCCGCCTTCCTTGGTAATTATGTCTTTCTCCGCCGTAGACTTTGTGTAGATGGATGACGTGTCTCTACTTCCTCCCGCTATCCAGGACTGAAGCCAACATACTGGGGATACAAACGCTGCCATCTGGCACCGAACACATCATCTGGAGCCAGGGTCCATTATCTATGTCCTGTATAGGGTCAGAGCTGGAGCGGATCCCAGCCGACATGGGGCGACAGGTCACCAGTTCATCACAGGACCAACACACACAGACAAAGACTCATTCACACTCACCTAGGGTCAATTTAGAGTCTCCCACACCTATACTGTTTATGACCTGTACTGCAGCCAGCCACCAGGGGGCGATCAGGACACTATGCTCAGTCTGTGTTTGCACAATGTGAGTTCCCCTCTTCTTTATCTCAGCCAGTCCCCCAGTGAGCCGACTACTAGAGGCAGCTAAATAAAAGGGAGGTGCTTACACGATGCTAGACCCAGTGTATGAAATGGAATATTTGACTCAACACCCTGAGCACATTAATATTTCGACCCGAGCAGAGGAAGTGGAGCGTGCCAGCTGTTTTTGGAGAAGTCAGCCCAGACAAAGCAGTCTTGATATTTGCCTCCTCTCCTCCCTTCTCCTCTCCTCCCTCCTCCTCCTCTCCTCCCTCCTCCTCTCCTCCTCCCTTCTCCTCCAGTTGTTCAGATGACTACAAACAAAAGCGCTCCTTGGCGCTCGTCTAATGTCTTGTATTGTCACTGGAGCGATGTGGGGAGCGAGGGGATGTACTGGACCATGCGTGTGTTGGTCCCTGTGTGTCAAGCCATGTGTCAGAATGCATGTGTGCAAGAGGGGGGGGAGAGAAAGTGAGTGATACAGCACGAATATATTAGAGCATTTGAGTATAGAACCAGAGATGTGTGGAGAATGAATACGCTTTGGCTCTACATATGTTAAGTGTGTGTGTGCGTGTGTGTGACGTGCGTGTGTGTATGACGTGTGTGTGTGTGTGTGTGTGTGTGTTGAGCCCGGGCCAGGGTATCAGTGACGGTTCAGTATCTCTCACACTCATATTAGAGGCACCTCAGCGCACAATCGCTCAGGGTTGGCTAACCCTGGTAGTCACATACTTTCACTCACTCACACATACACATACACATACACATTCACATACACACACACATACATATACACACAACACGACACACACGCACAACACGATTTGTCTGGGTTCAGTGTCTCTGATACTCATCCCGCTCTCTGAACTCCTGCCCTGCTTCACACCAAACACATGCGGACTCACACACGTGCACACAGATCACACGCGAGCGGATCACACACACACACACACACACACATGCCCACAGCAGGGCACATCAGATCACTCAAATCGCTCTCCCTCTTTCCTCCTCTCCCCTCTTCCTCTCCCCTCTTCCTCAGCCCTCTCCCTCGCTCCGGGCTTCTCCCTCTCTCAGCCCTCATCCAAGGGAATAATGAGAAATATGGAAATGTGCTCCGTCAAACTCTCTGTGACTAACTCCCCCTCTCCTCCCGTCCTCCTCTCTCACTCCATCTGTCTCCCTTTCTCCCCCTCTCCATGTCTCCTCCTCGCTGTATCTCCCCCCTCATCCCCGATGTTCCCCTTCTTCACCTCCCTTGTTTCTGAGCCCCAGTCTGTCTTCCCCGGGCCTCACTTTTTATATGCTCCTGCTCCTCCTCAGCGACTGTCCGTCTCATGTACTCGATTTTAACTCGCCCTCCTCCTCTCTTTCGTTCTCCCTCTTCCTCCTCTTCCTCCTCTCAGAGCCCTTCAGCGCGTCGGTCTGGGTGATGATGTTTGTGATGCTGCTCATCGTCACGGCCATCGCCGTCTTCCTCTTTGAGTTTGTCAGTCCGCTGGGCTTCAACCGCAACTTGGCCCAGGGCAAAGGTAGGCTCCCACACACGGCTCCATGAACATCACACAAATCATCCCCCCCCCCCCCACAGTGCAAAGAGCACGAATCCAAATTTACCCCGGAGCGAAACAAGTGACCTGTTATCACCCAGGCCTTAGAGAGTTGGGTTGATGTTTCAGAGCATTAAGGGTTCTCTGTCCCACAGCGAGTTCCCAGCGCTGGTATCCCAGGCTTCATCAGAATCAGAACCTGCAGCTTCCCCCGCCGGCAGAGTATTACGATTATTGTTGTGTTCAGCCCAAACGCGGCCGAGCTCAAGGCCTGTCTGAGGTCTGAGTGCAGATGAAATGTTTTTTGCCTGAATTTTCCTCTCGGCCCTTTTTGAGCACGCCTCAGTAAATCTGTGCGATGCGTTTAGTTTACTTTTTACCCTTTTCCGTCTCGCACTCTGACTTAACAACAAATGCCAGCCGTGTAATTTTCTAACTGCATATTTCCTCGACAAATACTTTCACCTTTCAGGGGAACAGTGCATCTCCGACGGAGCAGGTCCACATTCTCATTATTCACTTTCTGCCAGAGCGCTTACACGAGGACATGGACACGACTCCCGTGTCTCCAGGTTAATATGAAGCTTAAGCCAGAGAGTGTGATTGTAGCGTAGCATAAAGAGTGGAGGTGACTGAGTGAAGTGGTGAGGCTACATGAAGCGGCTGTGCTTGAGAACATCTGTTGACAGATACAAAGTGGAATACTCAGCGCTCAAAGTTCCCACCTTCTGTGTGAGACACTGAAGTTAGCAGCACAGACCTCTGCACTGAATTCATCTTTTTATATTTGTACTAAGGCAAATCTTTTTACACATAAATCTACATGAGGAACTGAATTAAAAGGTGCATTTACAGCTTCACACTTGAATATTTATTAATATTACTTTACAAGGTCAAAGAGAAAGCTCATTTCTAGCTCAAGACCATAAGTGACGGTTGGACGACAGATTAAAGGTTCAGTGTGTAGAATTTAGTGACATCTAGTGGTGAAGTGTCATGTAGCAGCTCACCTCATCCTCTCCTTCCAAACATGAAAGACATGAAAAGCCTTTGGTAAACTTCAGTCGTCATAAAAAAACTCAAAAGATTAGTTTAGATTGTCCAGTATGGGCTACTGTAAAAAATAAAAACATGGCTGCCTCCATAGAGAGGACCCGCTCACGATGTAAATATAAAGTATTTAAATCTAAAGGCCCATTCTAGTGTGAAGAAAACAACAAATTGTACAATTTAGATGAAACACACTAGTGAAAATATCACTAGGATTATTTTATATTCAATTTGTGTCAATAGATCCTTGCACCTAAACCTTTAAACTCACAATCTTCATACCACATGACCCTTCAAACCAGAACCTTACCTTTAGGTGACAGTGGTGACCACTGCTCCACCGTGCCACCCAAAAAACAAAAACTTCTATACTTTCATATTTTGTACATTTTTAATTGTTGTTTTTATATATTTTCTAGTGTTTTCATACAGTTTTCTAAATCTCAAGGAGTGCTATCACAATTAGTGTTTTGTGGGCTACAGCAGCACAATGACTGGACCTTGAATCTTCCTTGGCTTTTCTTGGCTCCTCGGATCTTTACTTTTTGATGCTCTCTCTCTCCCTCTCTCTCCCTCTCTCTCTCTCAGACCCACACGGTCCATCGTTCACCATCGGTAAGGCCGTATGGCTGCTCTGGGGTCTGGTGTTCAACAACTCCGTGCCCGTGCAGAACCCAAAGGGCACCACCAGTAAGGTCATCGTGTCGGTGTGGGCCTTCTTCGCCGTCATCTTCCTGGCCTCCTACACTGCCAACCTGGCTGCCTTCATGATCCAGGAGGAGTTTGTGGACCAAGTCACTGGACTGTCTGACAAGAAGGTGGGATTTAACTCACACACACACACAGGAACAGACTCACAAGCACACACACGCATGTATGGAGAAGAAACTAAATGCATTCACAGTCCGGGTTGCTCTTGTAATGGATGCCAGCCCTGCGGCCAGACTGGACTCTCCGGGGAGCACCTCTGGGCTCCAACAGCCCGAACCCTCTGGTCGGAGCTGTCACCACACTAACACTGCCAGCACAGCACAGCCACAGGCGCACACTCACTCACACACACTCACACACGCAACAAAAATACAAACACACGGTCTTTGATCTATGCAGTGTGTGTGTATGTGAGTGTGTGTGTGAGTGTGTGTGTAGTTTTCAGAGGCTGGCAGTGTCAGCAGAACCCCGGACACTGTTACGCTCGACTGGACACACAATGATGATGACTGATGAGTCCACTCCCTCCTCATTTCTCCTCTTCTTGTCACCCTTCGCTCCTCCTCACCTCCTCACCCTCTGCGTGTCTCTCCTTCACTTTCTTATTTTTGGTCTTTGGCTCGGACTCCCTGTCATCCTCTTCATCCTCTTTTTGTTTCTTGCTGTCTTCCATCGCCCTGCACGTCAACTCCCTCTTTGTGTGTGTGTGTGTGTGTGTGTGGTTGTGTGTGTGTACAAAATATTTAAAAAATATATTTAAAAAATCCTTGGAAGTTGATGTGAATGTTTCTTGGGAATTGATCTCCAGATCTCGGTCAAAGGTCAAGGTCAACAGAATGGAACAAAAACACATTTTCTAAGATATGTCAGCAAACAGTTTCTCAAAGGAAATTACATCATATATCAAAGTTTAAATTCCATTTTTCGATGTATCTCTACATCCTACAGGACTATAGACACAACCTAAAGTTCACAAACCATCAGATCCAAACATAACATTCGATCTCATCAGTTAAGAATCATCATGAAATCCTTATGAGGTCCCAAAATAAAGTCATATAATGAAGTGATGCGTTAGTTGCGATCTAGAGCTTAAAGAGATTAACCAGTCATTCGATTTCATGTGGTATAAGTGACGCCATGATGACATCACTATGAAATGTCATTATATCTGCAGCACATGGAGGGTTTGCATCACACCTCAGATGCTTTTCCTTCCTTCTCCTTCTTTATTTTGTGTTCTTCTTCCTGTCTCCTCTTCTCACTTGTTACTTTTAACGATCCCTCTCTCTCTCTCCCTCTCTCTCCCTCTCTCTCTCTCCCTGCAGTTCCAGAGCCCGTACTCCTACTCCCCTCCATTTCGCTTCGGGACCGTTCCGAACGGCAGCACCGAGCGCAACATCAGGAAGAACTACCCCGATATGCATCAGTACATGACCAAATATCACCAGACCGGCGTCCAGGATGCACTAGTCAGCCTCAAGACCGGGTACTGTAAACCTGTCGAGCCGACTCTTTGTCAAGCTGATGTTCATTATATCTGAGAGGGTGGTTCTGTTTGCAGACACCGTGTACGCTTAAGAAACATGTGAAAACAAACACAAAAAAAAGGCATTGCATCAGACAGAATCTCCAGCCCCATGGGGCCCCGGCACTAGCTCATGCTAAAATGCTGCAGAGGCTGTGCTGAGAGTTTCTGTCACAGACGGTAAAATGCAGATGTTGTCTGTGAGAGCTCATTATACAGTCGTGTGGCTGCCGGAGAGGAGGGAGCTGCCAAAACAGAGCGGAGGTAATTTGTTCTGGAGTTTGCTACCTTTTATTCTGCGTCCTGCACACACACTAATGGAGGGACGTCTGCGGAGCTTTTTATTCCTTCATTAGTTTTGTGTGTTTTGATCTTTCGAGTATTTTCTCCAAACATAATATCGCTTTTTGCTTTTTACTTCCTGCCTTACTTTTATTGATACTAAATATGAAATAGATCTCTCAAAGGTTTGATGCTTGTATTCATCATGGACGTGTATTCAGATTAATTCTTGGGTAACATTTCCTTGACTAAATTAAAGCTGTCAGGATTTCAATTAAGGTATTAAATGTAATACGCGTATAAAATACTACTTAAGCTGCAATAGATCTACAATATGTTGTTTTCCAGATGTATATGAATATTTACCTGGAATTCAATCTGGTATAACATTAGATACTCCATGTGTTCATTTAACATTTGCCCTTTGGGGTAAAGTGTAATTCAAAGTGGTTTATAATTATGCATACACATCTATAGGTGTGTGTGTGTGGGGGGGGGTTGCCTCACACCACCACTTTGTTATATAACGAATAATGAAGTTCAAAAGCTGGATCTGCTGTTATATAAAGGCCGATTCCATCAGGTTCTGGTCACATTGTGTTTGGTTAAGAGCAATACATTCAATTTCAGTTTGTGCTGAGCTCGGATGTGTCTGCCCCCCGTAAGGGGATTGGCTTGAATTCACCCTGTCACTTCGGAATAATGACAAAAACCTGCGAGTGCAAGAGCATCGCTCTGCCGGAACAAAGACGTCCTCGTGCACGGGAATATTTACTCCTGCAGCAAACACACTGGAGAGTGCTCTGTCATAGCCCGAGTCCAAATCTGATCTGCATGAGAACATTCAGCTACAAGAAGCCAGAGCGTTGTGAGTAATCGGAGCAGTTTGTTCGTGGATCTGAGAACGAGTATAACACCCAGTGCATTTAACCAACATAGATTTAAGAAGACACAATGAAATGTAAATGTTTTCAATAATGATTAGATTATAATAATAGATGCTTGGAATCCGAGATGAACAGGCCAGTTTATATAATGTATAATATACATTTCTGGACTTTTTGACTTATACACAGGATTCCATTAGCGGTCTACTTACAATAGTGGGAAAAGAGATAGAAATATAACTGTGGTCATTCTCTTCATTAATAGGTTATTTGCTTATTTAGTTCATTTCTGACACCTGTTTCACTGTCATTGTACAAGTTTGATAAACAGACGAGTTGAGTTGCCCTGAATGTACATTTTCTTTTGATATGACAACAGCACAAACTAACATTAACTGCGTTTAGACAACATCAGCCAATAAGATCACACCCACCAACAGTTATTTGCATGTGCACACGGAAGACAATGAAGTTAGACGAAACCCAAAGTGAAGTTTTTCCAATACACAGTGTGAACAACTGCAGGTGAATTATAGCTGATGTAAAAAAGACCTTAAACACGAATTATTAAATTTGTTCAAAAGTGTAAATATGACTCATTGGTTTTGATTTAACAGTTGTTTTAATATTTGTTCAGACAAAGTAACTTCCTGGAATCTGCTTCATATGGAACATAGGTTTTACAGTAGATTCTCTTATTAGGTGCAACTATCCTGAATATTCAATTAAATTGAGAGAACATAAATTAGACTGAGGAGGATTATCTCAGTTCTTCTGTGGTGATCGTTCCACAGACCCTTGTGGTCCTTTGAAGGTGGGAGCCACTGTTCTTGATACTAAGCCCAGACTGTGTCCTCCTCTCACAGGAAGCTGGACGCCTTCATCTACGACGCTGCCGTGCTGAACTACATGGCCGGCAGAGACGACGGCTGTAAGCTCGTGACCATCGGCAGCGGCTACATCTTCGCCACCACTGGTTACGGCATCGCTCTGCAGAAAGGAAGCTACTGGAAACGCCTGGTCGATCTGGCCATACTGGGCATCATCGGAGACGGTGAGGCGCTCCCACACGTTTCACATCCGTCAGTCACACTGGGCCGAAGTTTAAGATTCTTATTAGTAGGATTATAGCGTTATTGCAAATGTGCCGTTGCTCGGCTTTCATGCCTCCTTCTCCCGCCCTCAACGCCCTCCCTCTCCTCCCCCCCCCCCCCTCCCTCCCTCTGTCAGAAAGCTATCAGTGGCCAGTCTTAACACACCATTTCATCATCATTACGCCGTGTGGGTTAGTGTGTGTGTCTGTGTGTATGTGTGTATGTGTGTGTGTGTCGGTCTGTGTCCACCGTGTCCTGTTATGTTTACTCCTCCAGATTGTTCTGTATAATAAGCCGTGAGATGGTGCGAATGGAAGAGAGAGAATGAGCCAGACAGAAATCCAACTGCTGAAACCACTAAAGCGCCTCGCTTCCCACCGGCCGCTCTATTCAGTGCAAACACCTGCGCGCACACGCACACGCACAGACACACACACAGACACACACACGCACACACTCAATCTGATAATAATTCCTCCCATCTTTCCTTATCACTCAATCACTATCAATTCTTCCTCCCTCCTCCTACAACCCTTTTTTCCTCACTCCACCTCCTGTCCACTTTCCATTACTATATATTTACCACCTCACCTCCCTCCCTCCTCCTCTCCATCTTCCCTCGTAATGATACACCCTTTTTTCCCACCACACCTCTTATTCCCTCCACTTCCCATCCCCGCCCCCTCCATTTTATTCCATGACCTTATTCCTCACCCCTATCTTCCGCTGCCATCTTAAACCTCCCCACTTGCCTTTTCTCTCCTTCTCCAACAGGTGAGATGGAGGAGCTGGAGGCCCAGTGGCTGACGGGGATCTGCCACAGTGAGAAGAACGAGGTGATGTCCAGCCAGTTGGACGTGGACAACATGGCGGGGGTTTTCTACATGCTGGCCACGGCCATGGGCCTCGCCATCCTCACCTTTATCTCCGAGCACCTTTTCTACTGGAGGCTGCGGTACTGCTTCACCGGCGTCTGCACCGGGAGGCCGGGTCTGCTCTTCACCATCAGCAGGGTGAGGAACACCTCAGGAGCCTTTCTCTGGAGCTTCAGCTGCACATTTACAGCAGATGGTTGGAGTTTGCTTCCTGTGGAGCAGCCTGGTCTGCTGTGCTTCATGTGAAGGACTCTCAGGTGTTGGTGTGTTTGAATTTGACACGTCGACCTTTTACTTAATGAACAAGCCCATTACTGCAGCAGCGCAACAGCTAATGTCCAGGATTGATTTTTAGACCACTGGTTGTTGCAATATTAATATCAGGACTGTGAATTAGATTTCACAGTGACCCTGTGGGCTGCAACTTTAAAGGGAAATTATGGTATTTTTCAACCTGGGCCCTTTATTTATAAATGTGTGTGTGAATAATTGATAAAAACTTTTTGAATCACTCAATAGATCGCCTCCGCTGGCTGCTGTAACATAGCGGCAGCGGCTACAATGTAATGTAATGGGGCAACTGCGACACTCTATGTCCAAACAGCTAAATAACCGAGTCCTGGCGCACAGTTTGAGCACAAGCAGAGCAAATCTAAGCCCAAGCATCACAGAATCTAAATAATGCTCTTGAATAGAGACGGGAAAACAATCCTTTGCAAGTAGGACACATAAAAGTGCTGAATCGAGCTTAGACCTTCTCACTGGTTGATTTATGACTCTGGAGAAGTTTCCCAAGGTGTTGGAAAATGAGTTAAAATGAAAGTACCCGGCTGGCTTCCCTCACTTTTGTATTAGTTTGTATACTTGGTTGTGTATTTGCGATGTTAAGGTCTATTTGGTTGTGTCGTGTGTAATTGCAGAACACTTTCCTAAGTGGCAGTTTACTGAGCTCTCAGGGTCACCTCAGATTTCCTTTTAATTTGTTCTTACTGATGGTTAAACAGCGAAGCCGACTCGCGGACTGACATGAAGAGAAATTTAGCTAAACACACAACAAGGGAAACAGAACCAAACAATACATGCAGATTGTTTTAATGCGACTACACACTCAAGCAGAAAAATAACAGAAGGAAAACCCACAGCATGTTATTGTGACATTGAGCCGTTGTGTTGTTTAATATCATTAACACAGTCAAAGCAGCTACTCTGTTTCTGCCTTGTTCTGCACAAAAGCTGCATCTCAAACAAAAGCAGGCAATGTTTAATCCTTTTAGTCTTGACAACATCCGAAGATCTGTGGACTTCTGTTAACACTATGTGTGTATTTGTTAAACACACACACACACACACACACACAAACACAATAGTAAATGTTAAGAGACAGAGGGAATGTGTGTTTAAGCTGCATGTGTGTGATAAAGGAGAAAGAAATGGAGTTGAATCCAACAGCTGAAACACTCGTGTACATGCACACAAAGCTCTCTCTCACTCGCTCGCCCACAGACGCAAGTCTGGTGTCGAGTTGAAAATGGTTCCACATGTTCAGGTGCAGTGAGTCGCGACTGGCTTGACCGCACACTCGCAGGCAGCTTGACAAATACACACACGTACACACGCACAAACACACAAACCTAAATATACGCACGCAATACCGAAATGGGCACAACCAGACAGACCATTCTTCCATTATTCATATGTCATGTCTCTGTGTTGGGCAGGGCTTTTATTCCAGACGGGCAGCATTTCACACATTAAGCGTTTTACAAAAAGAGTGCGATGTGTGTGTGTGTGTGTCTCTCTCTCTCTCTCTCTCTCAGTGTGTGTGTGCGTGCCGTTAGAGCAGCGATGCTGGAGGTTAAGTGACTCTCGGAAGAACATCTCCTTGCACTCAAAGGCCCCCTCCACTGACATCATCGCCTAAATTTAATCTTGGGGTGCCTGAAAGCAGTTTATCTAAAGAAGTGGCAATTATCTCTTCTGGCCACATTAGAAAACAAAATGAGGTGAAGGTTTGATGGTGAACGCACCGGAGGACGAGATGCAGAGGTCGCTTCCTGATTTACTCTCCAGAGGAATGAGCTGTAAACTTCAGATTTGAATGTCTCTCTCCTGAAGTCACAGGATTGAGAATAAAGTATTCTATTTCTGTTATTTCTCTCACCTCACATCTTCTCCATCTCATCTCCTCTTCTCCTCTATCCTCTCCTCCTCTCCTCAGGGTATATGGAGCTGTATCCATGGCGTTCACATCGACATGAAGAAGAAGGCCCCTGAGCTGGGCTTCAGTCCTCAAGCCAACATGCTGCACCTGCTCAAGTCTGCCAAGTCCATGGCTCTGTCTTCTCCCAAACGCAACACTGTCCTCCTGCAGCCCAGCATCCTCGACATGATGAAAGGTACTTCTACACACTGAACAAACAATATGTTGGGTAGCATTCAAAATGAAAATCTGCCTGTAGCACTGCTGGAAAGATTCCTAACACGCACCGAGGTCACCCTGTCTTTTTACCCGTCCCTGTGTATATAGGTAAAGGTGACTCCCTTCACCTTGTTGTGTAATCGCATTGGCTGTCATGCACTGGCTGGCCTCATGATTACAAACACATTAGGTGGTATACACAGCGTGCCAGGGCAATAGATTGTGTTTCAGCTAACTGGCTGAGCATCCATCGAGTGTATCTGCTGTCTGAGGTGCATCTCTCCTTGTCTCCTAGGTAACTCACTCCACAGTCAGCCTCCGAAGGGTCCTGGTCTCTATAGCAACGCCGCCGGTCCACAGGGTTTCCTGTCATTGTCCGGGCGACACAAAAACCTCCTTAACAATGCTACGCCGTTTCCTGTGCAACAAAAGTCCCCCGCTCTCCAGACCAGCCCCAACAAGCCTCAGCTGTCAATCGACAACGACAACGGTAAGGCCCGCCCCCCCGGGCCGGCGGTCGCTGCCTCGAAGCCTCGAGCTCTGTGGAAGAAAAGTGTTGAGACGCTGAAGACGCAGCCCGCCGTCGTGCCTCCTGGCGCCGGCGCGAGCCCCACCGCGGCCGCTGGAACTGGACCTCCACCAATGAAGAGCCAGCGTTACCTTCCCGAGGAGGCGCCGCACTCGGACATCTCCGAGTGCTCCAGCCGGCCACAGTCGCACAAAGATTCTGACTCCATGGTGGCGAGGGGCGGATTTAAGCCTGTCAATCAGTTGAGGAAGAGGGCAGGAGGTGGAGGAGGCGGGAGCGTAGGATCCAAGATCTACTCCATTGACTCTGACCAGGGCAGCCTCCAGTCAGCCCCCCCCTACCAGCGGGACAGCCAGGGGGGAAGTGACGAGCGCAGTTACCCCCCTGACCTGTTTCCACCCGACAACACTTACCCAGTCACTCACACACACTCCCACCAGGGGGACGCACCCATTCTGCAGCTGAGCGCCACCCTGCTGCATCACAGTCACAGCGCCGAGGCCGACCTGCACTCCCTGAAGGACAAGAAGTACAGCACCTACACACACAGCAGGTAGCACGCTCAGAAGAACACACAAAATACACATATTTCAGCTTCTTCAATTGTCTTCTGTGTCTAACTCCTGTCGTCCTCTCTACCCCTAGTTCCAAGGACAAGTCTGGAGGTTCGTTCGAGGCTCCAGGTGCAGGCACGGGGACACAAGGCATCCGGCCGGGTCACTGTCGCTCCTGCCTGACCAAGCTGAGCGGTTACTCCGGTCTCTACACCGTGCGCTCGCCTCAGGCTCGATGTGACGCCTGCGCCCACCTGGGAAACCTGTACGACATCAGCGAAGACCACTTCCACTCGCACTACGCCCACACACAAACTCACCCACACAGCGGGGACATGTTTACACACTACCTACCCCAGAGCGAGCTGGGCCTGGTGGGTGAAGGGGACGGGCTCGTCAGCCACTTTGAGCCCTCTCCGCCCTCTCCATCTCCGCTCCCCTCCTCCGCGTCGGCCCAGCACCTCCAGCTGAGTCGTCAGCACTCCTATGAGAACATGATTCCAGACAGCGTTCCGGAGCGTCAGTCGCAGGCGCACGCCCACCTGCGGGGGCTGAGCCTGCCCGACAGAGATAGGGAGCGGGAGATGATGCTGGACGAGGGGGCCTATGCTAATGTTCTCACAATGCGCTCCGATCGACCGTTTAGCAGCCGCAGCCCCCCCTCTCCGTCACCCTCCCACCACCACAGTCTGGACACCCCCATGCCCCTGCCCCGGCGCTCGAAGAGTCTCTTCCCCGATCGGCCGTCTCACAACCCTTTCCTCCAGTCGGCCCCCGGCACGACACAACGAGAGCCCGCCCCCCAGGCTGCCACACGCATGCCACAGAGAAATTCTGCCCACGAGCTCTACAAGCAACGGATGCCGCTGTCGCTTACCCTGGGGAACCACGGCAGTCATCACGTCAACCACCATGGCGGCCATGTTGACCAACAATTGTTCTACCCCCAGCAGGAGCCCCCCGTGGTGGCATACATGGTCCCGCCTGCTGCCTCTCAGCCAATGAGCTACGTGACGGCACCGCGAGCCTCCAGCGCGGGCGGCAACCGGCCCCGGCTCTACCGCCGCATGCCCAGCATCGAGTCGGACGTCTGAGGGTCACAGACAGCACACGTACTCTCACCAACACACACGCATGCATGCAGGACAGAGGTGTGTGTGTGTGTGTGTGTGATAGGACCGGGAAGCTCTGACTCTAAGCACACATACAGAAACACACACACAGACACACACACACACAGGTGAAAGACGGGAAGGTCTGCGCCGGACTCAAAGGTTAATGGTGAAGTTGAGTAAATAAATTATTTGTTTCTTTATCACACCCTCTATAGGGCAGGGTTGTGGCCACAGGGACACCTGGAGGCACAATACAAGATGAAGAGTGCGTGTGTGAGTGTCAGTGTGTGTAGTCGCCTCGAGCTGTGGGCAACGAGGCAAAGACTGACAGTACGTCTTACAAGACAGATTCGAATCCTGGTGGAATAAGAAAGACACTGTGCACGGAGTCCAGCGGCGACAGTGGGACATGACGGAGTGTTTGGAAGAAGATCCAACCTGTCCTGTCCCCCCCCCCCCTCTCACCAGCCTCTCGGAGATGATAGGGACACAGTGAACCCCTTTCTTTCTGAGAAAACACACACATGCACACACACATTTCACCCGAAACACACAATCCCATATGTTGTCTGAGCCTCAAAACTGCACTGCCGGCATGGCTTAAAGAGTAGTTCACTACACTAGAGTAATCCTCGACGTGAATGGAAATTACTATCTATGTAATAGACTCGACCGGGAGACGGGCAGCTGGTCCGGACACAGGTCTGAGTGTGTCAGCTCCTGCCCGCAGATGTACAAACACTGGAACACACACACACTGTGTCAGTTTTTTGGGGGGGGAAGTTAAAAAAAAAACATAAAACAACCAACGACTGTTTGTTTTTGTTGATGTCAGTTAAAGGAACATTCCAAAAAGTGGACCAAAAAGTGTCCGCCAGTAAAAACGCCTCTCAGGATGAGAGTGTGTGTTCTAGTGTTTCTAGATCTAGAGACATTCAGTATAGCATTGTTGCTTCCTCTCTTAGCTAGCCTTCAGGTCATACTGCATGCTTCCTACTGCCCTGTGTTACAGTTAAACTCCTATACAGGGTCATATGTGCACACACACACTCACAAACACACACACATATATATGCACACGCACACACACATGCACATACGCAGTAGTCTAAGATAGTAGTTTAGGGTGGGTGTGTGTGTGTTGAGGCTATGAGATAGCTTCTATTTGTGCACTTTGTAGATTTTATACCCTGCCACCTACACAGACGTTTGACCAAAAACACTTTTATACTGGAAGATATGAATATTCTCAGTCATTCGCTGAATAGATGTTTTTCTTTTCTCTTATTTCTCTCGGACATTTGGGTTTTAGGGGCACAGTTCTGTCACTTTCCATTGTGAGGTCAGAAGTTCTACAGTGTTAGATAATGGGTACAGCATCATACAGTATACACGACACCGACTCTTAATCTTTCTCCTCTTTTTAAAACCTTTTCTGTGCTCATCTGTCGTTCTGGCCTCTCCCTCCTTTTCCTTTTCCTTTTTTGTGCTTATTTTTCCTATTAACTCCTTTGTCTTTGTCTTTCGGCTCCTCCCCCTCGCTTCTTTCTATAGAGTAGATTGAGTATCAGAAGAGTAAAAGTTCAGTCGTGGTGTTTAAATACTCAACATATTGTTGGAAATCACTTAATATCACTAGTTGTAAGAATTCCTCTGATTCAACAGCGGCTGTCGTAGGATGCAGAACTTTTTTACTAATTACTTTCTATGTCGAATGAAGAAAAACAAAAAATAAAAAACCCAAGGCCCATTTTAATGTGTCTGTGGTGAATCTAGAGGCTGAGTGCATCACTGTTGCAGTTTTACTCATCAAATTAATATTCCTAGACAAGTGCCAGAGTAGCTGATACTTGTGTGGCACTGAGTTCCAGCAGAGCGAGTCACGTTGCATCGCAGAGAGTTAGCGAAGTGACTCCTTACAGAGGCAACACACTCACACACACACACACACACATATATACACACACACAGACACACACACACTTGACAAGCTGGCAATGTGTGTATGAGTGTTCTAGAAATCCATAATCTACTCAGTAAGGGCATTGATTTTTGAGCACATGGATTTTGATGGAAAGGGGACTTGATTTCCCTTTAGCTGTGCATCTGTCTCTATTCTCTTTCCTTCTATTTTCTATTCTCTCTCTCTCTTACACACTCACGCAGAGACACACATATACATACACGCATACGTATATCTATATATATGGCTGCAAAGAACGCAAGACGGTTTGAAACAAAAAAAAACGCACCTTTGAACGGTGACCGCTGCCCCTCTTTTCGGTGATCTTAACAGGTGTGGTGTGTGAGTTATATGCACAATATCAGGTTGCAATATTATACTTCTGTACAGAGAAATCTTTGTTTTTCAATGTTAGAAACTGATTTCCTTTGTTTGATTTGAATGGTATTAAGTATTGAATTCATTTCAGAAACAACGTGGCTTTTTATTCTGCTTCTTTAGAGAAAAAACTAAAAAAAGAAAAAAAGACTGGCATGATTTTAGATTCTCGTGTGACTTTTATTTTTGATTTTATTTATTTGTTTCCTCTGGTGTGTTGGTGGTTGGTTGGGACCTCACTGTACAGTCCTCACTGCTGGTTAACGAGACTAGTTAACGAGACTAGTTAACGACCGCTCCGCTCACTAGCCACTCGTTAGCCGGGTCTCTCATCCCAATCACACCCAATGAATAATGATAGTCCAGCCTGTGCGGCTAATACCAACCCCCTCCCACCCACATAGTTCTCTTCCACTACGAGTCTGTGCTGTATCACCTCTGAGTGTGTGTGTGCGTGTGTGTGTATGTGAGAGAGCGAGATAAAGTGTGTGCATGCATGAGTTTTACACCATGCAAGCATTTATATAAGACAGTGGATGACATGTGTATTTTGAGGTTGTTTGCGGTGTGTGTGTGTGTGTGTACTTTTCTGTTCTCTCTTCCCTTCATCCCACACATAACATTTGACCTGGCTCTTACTCATAACACACAAATACAGTCTCACAAAACACACACACAAACATATATATATACACACGCACGCACGCACACACACACACATTGCGTCTGTACTGTTGTGGTTAAGACAGTGTGTAGATCGAGTTTCGTACGTCCACCATCACAGAGATTTTTACACCAACCTTTAGTTTTTACTTTGGGGATTTTTTATTTTAAATTGCATGACGTGCTCGTGTTTCTGGTGGTACCTATTTTGCTGCAGCACCTGAGTTCTCCCTGATTTAGACCTACTGGGCTACATGTACCAACGTCCCCCTCCACCCTGGTTAGTGCACCGTGTCAGACCGGGGGGGCCCTGGATTATTACACTCCCCCAGCTGCTGAGAGGGAACATGAGGTTAAATGTTCCCGTCCGGGCTCAGCACACTTCCTCCTTTGTCCCGAGTGTACACACACATGTTCATTTATCGCTGGGTGGATGGTGTGCGTTGGTGTTTAGTCCTCTGGGTCTCCCTGCTGTTTATCTCACTTATGTATAAGTTCAGGGGTTTCTAAGCTACTAGTTGTGTTGTAAATACTACCTTGTCACTCAGTACCTCTGTACAATCTGTAAATAAGTAAAGGTTACATTTTTCTACTTGTCTGGGTCTGGTTCTTGTTAATTATTTTACCTTTCTACCTACCTACCTACTTCCCTAGCCTAGCTAAACTACCCACTTACGTACCTAGCCTAGCTAACCTACCTACCTACTTCCCTAGCCTAGCTAAACTACCCACTTACTTACCTAGCCTAGCTAAACTACCTACCTACTTTCCAAGCCTAGCTATCCTAGCCACCTATCTACCTACCTACTTCCCTAGCCTAGCTAACATACCTACCTACTTTCCTAGCATAGCTAACCTACCCACCCACCCACCCACCTACCTACTTTCCTAGCCTAGCTATCCTACTCACCTATCTACCTACTCCCCTAGCCTAGCTAACCTACCTACCTACTTTCCTAGCCTAGCTTTCCTGACCACCTACCTAACTACTTCCCTAGCCTAGCTAACCTACCTACCTACTTTCCTAGCCTAGCTAACCTACCCACCCACCCACCTACCTACTTTCCTACCCTAGCTATCCTACTCACCTATCTACCTACTTCCCTAGCCTAGCTAACCTACCTACCTACTTTCCTAGCCTAGCTTACCTGACCACCTACCTACCTACTTCCCTAGCCTAGCTAATCTACCTACCTACTTTCCTAGCCTAGCTTACCTAACCACCTACCTACCTACTTCCCTAGCCTAGCTAACCTACCCTAGTTACTCAACTTACCTACTTTCCTTCCTAACCAAATTACCCTAACCCTATGTAACATACCTTACCTACCCCACCTACCTTCCTAACCTAGCAAAATCCAACATACTTTACCTACCTAGCTAACCTACTGTACGTACCTACCTTAACTGATCTCCCTAACTAACCACCTACATCACTTAACCTACCTACTTACCTACCGATACAATGGAGTTACGAGTGCTACTCCTTTCTGTCCGTCCGTCCTGAATCTCCAGTTTGCCTTCAACTGTGAGAATAAGAGCTTTTTAGGATTCTGCTGCAAAAGGACTCTCCTGCTCTCTCTAGGCTTCATAATGCAGCCTTAGTGTGTGTATGTGTGTGTGTGTGTGTGTGTGTGTGTGTGTGTGTCTGTATCTGTGTGTCTGTATCTGTGTGTGTGTGTTTAGATCAGTGTTCTGGTAAAAAGCTTTATTTTTATATTTCTGTCTCCCTCAGGAGACGGACGCTCTAATCTGGGCTGAAGTGGGACAGGAGAGGCGAGCAGAGAGCAGCACGTAGACGAACACACACTCAGACACACACACAAGCTTATGCATGCTGCAAATCCTTACACACCACGGCTGGAGGATCTGACACAAGCCTTAGACCAGCTGTAGCCAGAGAACCAGGACGAAGGAGGAGAGAGGAGAACAAGGACTTGAGAGGGGTCCCACTGCAGCCGTCCACACTTTCTTTCAGAGGAATCGCATGGACGATTTCACAAAACACACCGCGGAGCATACACAGCCTCACAAGCCTGGTTGTGAGGAGTGTGCGATCATGTGCGTATGTATATGTGTGATCATCTGTGTGTCGCTTCCTCTGAGACGGGGTGTCGAGTCCTCGGCGGCCTAATTCCTCCTGACGTGATCCATATGCTGCGATCTAATGGACGGGGTAACAACACACACTCAGACACATGCCTATGCCTCTTATTTAATTAATAGAATTGAGCTGCCCCACATGTCAGCCTGTAATGTAATTACTGTATCACAGAGGAGCAGAAGATGTGATCCATGTACCCCTGCAGTAACATACAAGACGTAACACACTCGCAAGTACATACATACATGTGTGCACTCCTGCTGCTACACAGACAAAGACCCAGGGCGACACACAAACACACACACGTGGGGTTTTACCACATACATAGCCGGCGCTGTGGGGATGTGAGATGAAGCAGATAAATGAAGATAATTAATTTCTTGGATTAAGAATGTCTCCATCTGAGCAACCCTGAGGCAGGAGGGGAGTCGGGAGGAAAACAAGAGAGGAGCGAAGACGAGCGCACGATGGAGGACGATGAGGAAGATGGTGTGGACGTTTACAGGCCGGCTGTTGGCTGCTGGCTCTTCCCAAGACTCCAAACATCCTCATTAACCAGCAGTCAGCCTACACACTTAACACGTGTGTGTTGGCATGTACACTTGTGTTCTTAAACTGTTGTGATTGTGTGTATGTGTGTGTGTGTGAGAGAGAGAGGAGAAGAAGAAGAAGAGGAGGAGAGAGAGAGAGAGAGAGAGAGCAGCGCGTCAGCCTACACACTAAACAAACCCATGAAAATTCATAAGGACCTGGCGACGCCTACTCACAAATACTAAAAATACTGGAATGAGTTGAGCCTAGTCAGAGGAGAGGAGAGGGGAGGAAGAAGAGCGAGAGAGAGAGAGAGAGATGAGATGAATAGAAAGAAATGAGAGAGCAGCAGCAGCAGAGGAGGAGGGAGAGAGAGAAAGAGAGATAGAGAGAGAGAGGTGTAACATGAACCAGAGAGCAGAGCAGTAAAGGATGAAATAATAGTTACTGCGTCCAACTTGGAACATCTATTCTCAGCCTCCGGTGGTCAGCTCTCACTCTGTGTGTGTGTCTGTGTGTGTGTGTGTGTGTGTGTGTGTGTGTGTGTGTGTGTGTGTGTTTGTGCACTTGATATTACTTTTGTTGTGGGGACCTAAAGCTATTTTCACAGTCACAACATGGGGATTTGTCTTCTTTATGGGGGGGGGAAATACCAATTGTCCTCTGAGACATGACTTTGTGTCTGTGTGCTTGTGTGTGGTCCAAGTGTGATTAGGGGACCTAAAGCTGTTGACGTAGTCACATAATGGGGACAAATAGCAACTCTCCTGGAATTTTTATGTAAACCATTGTCCTCTGTGAGATGACTCTGTGTGTGTGTGTGTCCATGCTCATACTGATTTGATGGCTACTGACAGAATTTACTGTCAAAGTCATCCATCCAGCAGGGGGTGGGGTGGGGGGGTGGGAGGGACGGGCAGTTTTGATTTTGCCTTCAGAGCTGATATATAGTCAAAGGAGACGTTTTATTCTGGGCGTCTGAATCGGGACGAAGCAGCGGCTCCTTTCACAGCTCTGATGGTCGACTTTCTGCCGGCTCCCCCTAACGCTGACAGATGATGCCTGATTGACGGCACAGCCTCGTGTACTTGTGGATAAGTTCAAGGTTTTCTGAGCAGCTGGTCGTGTATATGTGTCCAGCTATCGATCAAATACTGCTCCTCCAGGCACAAGGCATCTAAGTACGAGACGATCGATCCGTTCAAACGTGCCTGTTTAGGATAAAGCGACAGCCAGCAGCTGTTTAGCTGAGGTTGGCACAAAAAACAGGAGGAAACAAAAGAAACACAATCTGTGATCCAGCTCGTGTAGAGCTCCTTAATTTACACATAGAAAACTGCAATCTGTCAGAAGAAGTACTGAGACTCTTTAATGGAATACAGAGTATCACAGTGCAGAATAAACTGTAATAAGTAATACATTTAAAGTTTCAAAGTAGTTAAATGTACTTAAAGTAGCAAAAGTAAAGATATTATGTATAATACCACATTTTAGAATAATGTACATTGTGTGTCTTTGTGAATATCTGATGCCATCAAGTGTTGTTACTGCTGCAGGGTTATAATGTTTAATCTTATAATAGATCAAATAATAATAAAATAATGTTTGTATTTATTGATATTATACTTTGCTCAATCAGCAAGCCTTGGTTAAATAACAGAGAATGTAAATAAATAAGAATAAATAAATCCTAATACATCCTCATTTATTTATTTGGTGTGTTTAATTAAATATATTTTGTTTTATTAATCTGAATATTCATATTGTCTAAAGCTGTCAATAAAAATGTCGGGAAAAAGTACTTGTCTCTGACCTGTTGAGTAGAAATACAAAGTAAGAGAAAAGGTAAATGCTCTGTTAAAGTAGTAGTACATTAGTATTGTACTAAAGTACTTGAGTAAATGTATTTTGTTACTTTTCACCACTTCTCTTTTTCATAGAGTTTAGAAATTCTCTATTTACTGATGATTAACACAACTTGACAGATCATCACCTCTTAATGTGCTCATGGTTAATGTGTTTACAAACTGTTTGTTCATCCAGTTGTGTAACGTTAATACTGGTTCTGAACGGTGTCATGAATCTGTTCACTCTGCTCGGAGCCCTGCGGTGATTCTCCACTAACTCCTGAGGGAAGTGTCCATCTCTTTCTCTGGTAAATGCTCGGCTGTGATCAGCCGCCTCACTCTGTGCTGTTTGCTGCTGAGTGGGCAGCACAGTGAATTTATGCTGTTAACGAGAACTGTGAAACCAAACAGAACAAGTTGTGGATCACGAAAAAACCAAAGCAAAGAGCTGAAAGAGTCCAGATTGAGAGAAGGATGATTCTCTGTTCATCACGAGAAGTCTGTGACACTTTTCATGTATTTGTGATCTGAAAACAAAGAAGTGAACTAGTTGAGACAAAGCCTCAACCACACCTCTAATCCCTCATCTGTTCATCTTTCTGCCTCGTCACTCTTTCTGCTCATCACTTCATCTTCTTTCCTTCATCCCTTCATCCTCCTTCTATCATCACTACCCACATCTGTTCATCCTCCTTCCTTCATCCCTTCATTCTCCTTCCATCATCACTTCACTCTCCCTTTCATCATCACTAACCACATCCTCATTCCTTCATCCATTAATCCTCCTTCCATCCTCCCTACCCTCATCCCTTCAGCCTCCTTCCCTCATTCCTACCCTCATCCCTTCATTCTCCTTCCCTCATCCCTACCCTCATCCCTTCAGCCTCCTTCCCTTATACCCTCATCCCTTCAGCCTCCTTCCCTAATTCCTACCCTCATCCCTTCATTCTCCTTCCCTCATCCCTACCCTCATCCATTTATCCTACTTTCCTAATCCCTTCATCCTCCTTCCCTTATCACTTCATCCTTCTTCCCTCATCACTACCCAAATCCATCCTTCCTTCCCTCATCCCCTCATCTATTCGTCCTTTTTCTCTCATCCCCCTCCCTCCATTCCCTCGTCTTATGCCTGAGAAAGAATCCTGAATCTCCCTCGGCCTTGTCAAACCTTTAAAACACATAAAAACAACTTGTTTACTTCTATCAAATGAAATGATGAGGTTTTAAACTGGAGAGTAGGTTTCTAGTTGCATTATGGGAATTGTAGAATTAAAAAACTTTTGCATGGCTGCACCAAACTGATCTTAAATGAGCTTATCTCAGTCTCCACTGCTTCGGATTGGAACCAAACTTTATTTAATCTGTGTTCTGAAAGTCCTTCAACTTTTGGGAAGCGCCGTATTAAATCAGTGGAGCACCAGTGTAATATCTATGCTAAATGGGCCCTTTCACAGCTCTGATGGTCGACGCTCCGCCGCCTTTAGTGAACAGTGACAGGTGATGCTTGATTGACACCACAGTCTCTGTCAGTCAGCTCACTTTGAGCAACAAACGAACACAGCTTCCCGGGTAGAAAGCTATAAACCTCAAATATGCACACAGAGGAGAGATGTCATGCATGAATGATGACAACAAGTCCCTTCCTCCTCTCTCTCTCTCTCTCTCTCTCTCTCTCTCTCTCTCACACTCTCTCTCTCACACACAGACTCACACAAATAGTTCTGTCAGGCTGTTTTTAATAGCTGTATGCTAATCAGGATACTTCCAGGTGCAGAAATAGGCGCAGAACATTTAGAGTAAATTTAGCTTTAATAACCTGGCTAATCACACTGTTAATGTTACATCCACTGTGACTCACACGTACACAGTCTGTAGCGTTGTTGTTGTTGTTCTAATAGGAGAGTTTCCGACTGACTGCCGCTCGCTGAGGGATGCCGGGAGGCAGGAACAAGGAGTTGGACAAACTCTGCCTGCGTGTGGATCCGCAGATACCTTCTCCGTGAGGCGGTGCTGTGTGTGAGAGCTGCAGCGCCACCGACTTCACACCGTTTTGTTGTGTTTGTTTTATTTTGTCTCGTCTATAAATGATGAAGTTCCAGGCGGGGGAGAGAGGGAGAGAGAGAGCGAGGCACTCAGCGTTCCCTGGGGGGAGAGTGCTGAGAGCCCGCTGGGCATCGTCCCTTCAGCGTCACCCATCTCCCCCGACCAGGAGGCCTGCATGACACACACACGAGGACAGATTGTGATTATGTGCGACTGAAACCAACGATTATATGTGAAACCGGGTTCTAATAATCACAGGCTTCAGTGTATCGTGTGGTTGTTATTGATAACATTGAGTCTGTCATCGTAAAACAAAGTGACATATTAGTCATTACTCATCGTAAATGGTGTCATTAATTTTAAATGATGTTGCTTTATTCATTACTTCCTGCAAACAGCCATTTGTCAACTCTGCCTGTAAAGAACCAGCGTTTTCATCTCTTCAAAGACTCCTGGTGACTAAATTGCCTTGTGAGTAATCAGCGTGACCGTCAAAATAAAAGATTGTTTGTTGTTCCTGTCGTCTGTTTGCAGAGTAAAGAAGAGAGTTGTGGGAATAATTTGCAGCAGAGAGAAGGTAAATCATCCTGTGAGAGAGAGAGAGAGAGAGAGAGAGAGAGAGAGAGAGAGAGAGAGAGAGAGAGAGGATGAGGGCAAAAGATTTCCTTCAGTTCACTCGATAATGATGAGTTTCCCATGAGTATATTTTACTTTTTAATATTGTTGATGATTTATTTTTCTTTGCAAAGGTAAGTAATTCCAATTCTCAGCAGTTAGTGTGGAAGAAAAGTTACACATTTTGGGAGTTGTGTCTCATTTCTTCTCTTGGTGACCTGGAGAGATGCAACTGTCATAATTCTCACAGCAGGGAATAGAATCTACAAGGATTCAAGGATGTTTATAAACTTTCCAGTTTTTATATCATATTTACATTATTTATGATATTATATTTGAGGGTATGGACTTTTGTTTTCTTGGGCTTTGGAGTAGAAAACTAGTATTTTTTAAAAAGTAATGATTCAAAATCTAAATGAATACATGCAATTAATCAAAAATGTATAAGTTCAAGTTTGTTTGTGGCTGTGTTTTGTGGTACATTTCATAAAAAGTACAATGTACTATCTAACATTTGTAAAGCAAACCAATGAACACACAATATCGTGTTTGCTTCATGACACAAACAAAAATGAAGAAATAAGGTTTATATAAATAGCTTCACAGGCTTTAACTATTCCTGGGAAACAACACTATCTAGCAGATGCCTCTCCCTTGTTTCTCAGTCTTTATTCTGTGGTTTCCAGTTTCCCCATCTAAAAGTAGCGAGACTCCTTTAATGCTGATGGACTTGAAATAATCGAGTTAACAATTTAATAAAGTGCAGCTGAGTAAACATCCACAAGAGCCACAAATGATCTAGTTGCCAAAGCCCTTTGTGTAGTTGAGGTGAGCCCTGCTTCTTTTAAACGCCACTGAATTATTATTTTAAAGCTTTACGTGGAAGGAAAAACCGAGAGGCTCCTCCAGAGGAAATCCTTGTAGAAACTTGTATTGAATTGAGTCTTGTTTTTTAAATGAAACCTACGCCTGGGCCTCATTTATGTTCCCCACTGGCTGCATGTGCTGGATATGGATTTACACTTTAATCCCTCCAACTGTGGCAACGAGAACAATATCTTATCCCTTTATCCTCAAAGTCCTCTCCCACTGATTCCTTGTCTTTGTTGCAGCAAATACAGGCAAATAAGATCCACCTGTTTTCTTTGTTTTTAAAGTAATTAGATTTGTTTAAATTTTTAAAGACTTCTGCAGAAGGAAAAGCTGCGTCTCTGTCCGTGGTGCTGGAGCCAGGCAGCAGAGCAGGAGCTGTCCAAGGTACCTGAGGAGTCTCATGCTGAAGCACTAAGCTGGTGATAGATCTTTCTTATTTATTACTGAGACATTATTTGTGGTTGTCTGCTGGTGAATACAAGCTGTGGGAGCTGCTTTCCTCCCTGAGTATTAGATTATAATGTCAATTTTCGACCTGTTCTGTTCGCGAGGCTGATTCTGTATGTTTCCTGTTAGTCTCCTGTCTGTCGCTCAGACCCACAGACACATTTGTCTTGTGAATATGTGTTTAAAACTACTGACACGAGCAGATTTACCTCTGGGAGCTTTCAGTAATATTTTTAACTCCGTGTCCTTGTGCTCAAACAGTGGAGGACAAAAACACGTTTTTCATTTTTCAGGCAGAGCTGCTGATGTTACTCTAAACTCTAATTGAAACCAAGACCACCTTCCACCCAGTTGGTAAAACACTACACAGTGCCTACAACCAATGTAATGAATTAATGATTAGGCCCAAGTTGTGCTTCTCGCGTATGAACATATTTTAGGTTGGCTTTTATTTTAGGTTACAGAGTTAACCGTGAACCATCAAGGGCCCGAGGAAGTGTAGTTTTGAATTTGCTGAGATGTGGACATGAAATATGTTTAATATTAATAAACTTTGAATAAACAGAAGACTAGAGCTCTGTAGCAGTGGTGGTTGGGATGAGTGAACGGCTCCTTGTGCAGTCGCTAAATTACTGCAGGTCATTTTAAGAGTTTCAGAAAGAAAGCTGCATAAAGAAACTGATGGTTACCTCTGAAACCCAAATGTAGGCTAATAATTAAGAAGTACAAAATGTGACTAATTGATTATTCTCCCCCTGGCCTTTGGTTTGTTGTATGTTCATTATCTATAAATGCTTAAATGTGTAGTTAACAGGTTAGAGCAGACAAACACATTTTTTTAATTCATCTCCTACACTTTTCTTTTTCCATTTTTGGTTTCGGAAAGCTTTAGAAAATCCCCTTCCATCTCTTTAAAGGTCAAGTATCGTTCTACAATCTTAAACTTGATGGTCCTTTCATATATAGTTGTAGTTGCTAAGCCATGATTGGACAATAGCTGTTCGGGGGGGAGGGTAGCAGCCTCTTGAAACAGCAGCTTCCCCCTGTGACTGCTGATGAAGAGGGGCACAGACTCAAGGTCACAGAGTAAGTGGTTTTCAAGTAGGTAACGTCTTTTACTTTATCAAACAATCCACGTTTTATAATTTAGCCTCACATTCATCTATTCACAGACGTCTGGCAGAGCTGATGAAGGTGATGGCCCATCAGGAGAAACCTGTGGACATGAGGAGGCAGGGATTTGACCTTCCAACCCACTAATGGACGACCTGCACTTCATTCCCATATTCAGTGGACGTTTTTCACAGCAGACGTTTTGGTTTGTCGTTACAGGGAAAGTAGAGATGTGAGCGATAATGTAAAAACAGCTGAGCTCCTGATATTGGCCGTGCTCCTTCCCTGTCATTACATGCTGGGATATTTGAGCTGAACCTCTGTTTCCTGCTATCATAGTCATAATTTCTGAAAAATGTCTACTCAGGTTTGAAGTGCAGGTCAGCACCTCAGCCGAAGACCTGTGGACGTTTGAATAATTCATTTACCTTCCCCAGCAGTGAAGAGAGGGTAAGACCCAAGCTCCTGCTGGGAACCTTTAATCAGGGGTTGGCTTAGAGCAGAAGGGGGGCCGGTGACATGTGAGCTCTACGACCGCCCAGAGGAGCTGATTATGTTTGCCATTTGGTCTGACACCTGGCTCAGAGGGACACCTGTAGCTGGGAGAATAATGAGGATCCCGGGCCCATCATGCAAATCACGGAGCTCTTAGCAGACAGGAGAGGCCGTGAAATGACCGACTGCTCCTCCACTTCATCACAGGTGATTGCAGCTTAAAGTCTTTTCGTTTAACCTGAGCTATTAATGGCTTGGAGTCTCTCCTGGTGGCTGCAGCCAAAGAGGAGTGTGTTAACAAAGTGTTTGTCATCATCATGAAGAGTCTATTGGAAAACATTGCCTCTCTAAATTGGATTAATTTCCACTGGGGGAATTATACTGATTAACTAAAGTACACTTCCACTGGTTCCTCGGTGGGCCTTGCTTCTAATGGCAAAACAGACGAGATGCAGCAGGGCACGCTTCAGCAGAAGTCAGACATCACTATCTGGGATAATATACAAACAAACAACCAATCACAACAATCAACCAATCCATCACAACAACTACACAAACCATATTTTCACTTATTATTTCAAATCCATCAACATCCTCAATTAATCAACAAAGGTGTAAAACAAATGATGTTCTTGCTCTTCCTTCTTTTTTAACACAAACTAATCTCCAGCTCCTCTGATGACAAAGATGAGGGATCTTGTTTTTCTTCTCTTGTTTTTCCTCAACTGGAATTAAACGTCCCCTCTGGTTTCAGACTGATTCTGAAACCTGGAAGCAGGAGGTGTTGGCAGCCTCCCAGAACTGGTGGACACCATCTTACATTTTCAACACTCTGCCGTCATATCCTTCCACTCCGGCTCCAGAAATGTGACAGCGGATGTTGGGTTCCATTAGATTAACACAGAGGAAAATCTGCTTAGCTGGAACTTATCCTACTTCAGGACTGTATTTATGATACCTGTCAGAGGGTGAATCCTCTCAGAGGTCAGGGCTACACACTCACAAGTGGACCAGCAACTGTTTGTGCATTTAGCGTGAAGCAGCGGCTGGTAATGGAGACAGTCGTCTTGAGGAGGTGACACATGAAGGGAGTCGACAATCCCTTTAACGGCCGTGCAGCAAGAGAAGCTCCTGCAGGTCTTCTCTGGGCTCGGGTGGTCCTGTCTTCATCTGGATCATATAAATAATTCAACACTTCATGAATGGTGCAAAACACAAATATACAGTTGAGGCTGATGCGACCACCGTTAGTTTAGTTTAATGGGTATTTGTGTTGGACAAATTGTAATCTTTAACCAAGTGGTGGAGAAAATGAAGTAACACTAAGATCATAAAGATTCATCCTCTGGGAACCATGAAGTTAAATTACCTACAAATCCATTCAAAGCTGTTGAGATATTTTTAGTCTCGTGAACCAACAGATTAACATTGTCATCCATAGCCATGATGCTATCAAGGCTAATGGAAAATCCTTAATTTTAATATTTAAAATCCAAAGAACATGATGTTTAATTGTCTTTTGCTGTAGATCCTGTGAAATTCATTTTGTACATGAAAGGTGCTAAATACTGTAAATACAGTTTATCCTTATCCAGCGATTATTACTATTATTAATAATTCTGCAGCGCTTACACTTGCTAAGCATAAATTAAGAACTTTTGACTCATCATTTTCGGAGATGTTTTGACTGCACAACAACTTTCTAAACTCAGCACAGACAGAAAAAGCGTTGACGGCACAGAACCTTAAAGGAGCAACTGACAGCGACAGAGTCCAGTGACCTCACCAGCTTGAGTGAATGTGTCCTCACAGTGTCAATCAAGAAATAACTGACGGGGCAAACCCAACGCAAAGGGAAAGGTTTGATTGACTGGCCGACAAATCTGCTGTAAGAGGTAAGTACTCTGAACGTTGTACTTTGCTAATGAGGTGTGTTTAAGGCCAAGTCAAGGTCTTTCACTGTCGACTCTGTTTAATTCCCCCTTATCGCTGGATTCGGGATTCTCTGTGGATTCATTAGGGAGCTTTGTCACCTCCCTGCTCCTGCACTTGTCGGTCCCTCAGTACGTGCACCCCCGACAAGCAGAACTGTCACTCAGGCTGAAATCAGGGCAGTAATTTGCTGCTTAACGAACAATAGTCTCTGACGGAGAAACAGCCGCCAGCCGGTACGGAACCTAACAGAACCGTGAAGATGATCCGTCCCCTGAATAGAACAATTATCCAACACGTTTGTTTTTCCTCTGGTTTACAGTCGGCACATTTCCGCTGTCTCTTTAAATCTGTGTTGTCACTCACTCTCATGCAATTTCTGCCTCTTATCCTCTCCCACGCTCTTTTCAGCCTAACAATACCCACAACGCACTGCCCCACAAAGCCTCCCTGCCCCTGGCGCTGGGCAGAGCCAGCTGAACTCTGGAGGCCTCATCTGTGCATGTGTGTGTGTGTCTCTGTGTGTGTGTCTCTGTGTGTGTGTGTGTGTGTGTGTGTGTGTGTGTGTGTGTGTGTGTGTGTGTGTGTGTGTGTGTGTGTGCGTCTCAGAGAGAGTGAGAGGATGCAACGCCATCTTCTGCTGGTATATTGCTCTTATCAACCCTGTTCATCTGCACACACACAGACACACACACACACACACATGCCCACACACTCTCAGACCTACGACACACACACATGCAGACAGCCATGCATGAAAGATAGTTTGCATTAAATACTTGATGAGGTGTGTGAGGCTGTCAGGCGTCGCTCTGCCGCTCAGTGAGAATAGTTGTCGCATCAAATGAACAATTTTGTCCCGTGTAAGGTCTCCTGAGCCCCGATGTGGAGATTCAGCCCCGAGAAACAAAGTCCCAAACAACCTGCTCTTATACAACACAGCAGCGTACGTACACACACTTAACAATCCACCACCGTGTGCGACAAACAACGCTCAGAAGATTACAGAGTGTTCTGTTTGGAGCGAACACACGGCTCACAGCACAACCTCGCAACACTCAGATTATCCATCTTGTATTTTCCTAAAGTAGATGAGGTTTGACAAAGAATGATCTCATTCTCTCTCTCTCTCTCTCTCTCTCTCTCCCTCTCTCTCTCTCTCTCTCTCTCTCTCTCTCTCTCTCTGACAGTATCTGTTAAGACCTGCCGGTCTGAAGATGCTTTCAGACGGGCACTGAACTCCGTACACCCTCCTGGAACAATCTGGAGGAGCTGGAGGAGGGAGAGCACAGAACGTCCCAGTCAGGTGCTCCAGTCATTCTCCTGAGGATTTCTCACAAGGCAAAACTCCTGAGAATGTCCGAATTCCCCATGAGCTAATGGGCGTGGCGTGCTCTTTACCATGTGACCGAGGTGGGAGAAAGAGAAGCCACACACGTTGAAGATGCCAACAGACTCTCCTGCTGAGTCACATGCGAAAGGCAAAGTTCACGTCGGAAAGAGGCTTGAGTAACTCTTCGCCCGGGCTCGTATTTATTTTCTCCTCTTTTATTTTGAAATGCCGTTGTTGTGTTTCTTCCTGTCTGTTTGTGTGATTGCCGGTCACGCCCTCGTTAGTGTCACTGTGTCCTCACCACAGTATTAAAGTCTCTGTTTCCCCTTCAGTCAGTTTGTCTGTGTCGGTTCCCTCGTGTTTCCCCGGTGGATTTGTTACCTGTGCTTGGATTATCTGTTGTGTTGCTGATTGTGTTCTCTGGGTTTTTGCTTTTGTGTCGTTCCCCTGTTGCCCGTGTTCCTGGAATCGTTCCTGGCCATTTTGTTTCATCCAACTGTCTGGAAGCCTGTGTCAAAAATGACTTCACTCATCCAGCCTGCCTCTTTGTTAACCTCCATTTGGCTCCTTCCCTGTGCTCCTGGCTTTGTCCTTTACAGTATCACACTGCACTGGGTAAATGAGTATAATATACATATGAAGTTACAGCACATGAAGTTTACGGTGAAGAATGAACCTATACTCATCTGAGGGACATACTTTAAATCTTGATCTTGTGTACACATATGTCTAGATAGATAGATAGATAGATAGATAGATAGATAGGTACGTAGGTATGTAGATAGATGGATATATGGATAGATGGAAAGATGGATAGATAGATAGATAGATGATTGTGGAGGTGCACAGCATGTGTTTAAGGCCTTCAAATAAGAGCAGAAACTATACAGCACATGTCTGATGAAGGTTGTAGTCTTTATACAATCATTAAAAACCCGAAACAACTGTTCATGATTCAGGTTATTCTCAGAAATGCATTCAAACAATATATTTTCTAACTCTGTTGCAAAAAATATATTTGTACCTGATCCGAATGGCCTCACTTAAAGGAGGCAAGATGCAATATGATTTAAAGCAACACCATGTAACTCTAACTGAGTAACAGCGCCCTCTGCAGTCACACATGGGGATTCATTCTGTCAGGCTCCATTTTAAAACGATAAAGTGGTTTTCACGTGAAGAAAAAGCAGCCTACCAATGCGTTGAGTGGAGCTCTGACTGTGTCGGTGGATATTACCCATGATCCTCTGCTTCCTGAACCGAAGGAGCTGCTGTAAAAAATCCACCAAACTCTCTTTAGAATTCTACATATTTTAAAATATGTTTTTTTTAATGACTTCTGACTCTTTTTAACTGATTCACAGTTCAGCTTTAGTCTTCAACTCGCTGGACCTGATTCTGACTTCCCCAGGAGATCGAACCCACTCACCAAAGTTTCTAAGAACAGACGTTCAGGGTGAAGAGTGGGAAAGAAAGAGGAATATTCTCAAGTTAGAGAAGCATCCAACTCAGTTTGCAGCTGCTATGCTGAGGCAAAATGTTGCTTTAAAGATGAAGATGATGGTGCAGAATTTTCGACAGCCTCTCCTGGAACACATTTATTCTTGAAGACAACGGTTGTGCAACGAATGAAAAAGAGCTAAAGCGAGAAATGTGGTGCCCGTCTCCTTCTTCACCTCTGCACAGCAGGAAGTGGTTGTGAACATCGGATTGTCAGTTTTCAGAAAGTTACACACAATCACCCGCAAACCGTGGCTGGAAAGCTGTGGGGTTGAGTGAAAAGTCAGTTTTATTTATATACCACCAAGTTATCTCAGGGCAACTTTTCACACAGAGCAGATTTAGACCAGACTCTTTACGATATTATCTACAGAGACACAAGATTTCCCCCATGGGCGAGCACTTGGAGACACTGGCAAATGAAAACTCCCTTTCAACAGGAAGAGACCTTGAGCCGAACGTGGCTCTGGGTGGGCACCATCTGTCTCGGCTGGTTGGGTGGAGAGAGAGGAAGAGCGAGGGGGAAAGAGCGAGAGCAGGAAGAAAGAGAACGCAACACAATGCAAGTTCCACATAGAGTTATATAGTGAAAACAATGAAAAAAAAAGTGGAAGAAGACGACTAATGATAATGATTGGAGCAGTGGGGGTTGAGAAGGATCATGCAGGTTTCTTGCAATCACAGGTTCAGTTCCAGAGGAGAAAGCATCAGGAGGAGAGAGACGAGAAAACACAGAACTATGGGAGAGGGAAGATGCTGAGTTAGTAACAAGCATCAATGAGATGAACATATACAGACGGGAGAGGAGAGGATCTCGGTGCATCGTGGGAAGCCGCTTGAGTCCTAGAGCAGCAAAACTGAGGAAAAGTTCAAGGAAATACTTTTAGCTAGTTTAAACAATAGCTGCATTTGAAGACAGAAGGCAGATTTCAGACACTGGACTCGCCAGTTCCTCTGTGTTTTCTCTGCCTGTGTGAAATGTCAGAGTGAGAGGCTCAGCAGCTCCTGCAGACTTTATCCACCTGGCCCCCCTGAAATAAAGAATTGACTTGAAACAAGGTCATTTACACCATGTTTTTAGCCTTAAATTCAACTGGAAGTGGCTAAGCTAGCGCACGTAGAAGGTTAAAGCACCTCAAAGACACTTTAAGGCTTAAAACATGATGTCAATGAAGCCGTTTCGAGTGGAATATGAATGCCGGGGCCTCTGGACACTTGGATGACACCACAGGAGCAGTGTGGAGACGTGTTGTGTTTTTGAATTCAAATGTATTGGATTTGGCTGCAACGCTGTTTACCCCTTAAACTCTAGAAGTTGTCTTGGGACTGAAACACTGAACTATCCCTTTAAGATACGTGTGTGGGGATGTGTGTCTTTGTGTGACTCTGTGTTTTTACAGAGATGTGTATGACCACATGCATTTTCCCTTTGTGGGATAACAAAGTTGACCTTCACACACACACACACACACACTCACACACACTGGAGGACTGGCTGCACCTTCAGGCCAGATTAGTCTGAGTGACTCAGACTATCTCAACTCTCCCGCTGTGTAACTTAACACTACCTCTGTGCCCTCTCTGCTCACACCCCTTAAATACATAAACACAAGGTCATGTTTACGTGCATGAAGGTCACAGAGTTAAGTATCACACTGTGGAGAATTCTGGAGGAAAAAGAGAAAGAAAGTGAGAGAAAAAGAAAAGAGGACAGGAATATTAGAGTGAGGAGTGAAAACAAGAGAGAGGGGCACAGAGAGATGTAAGATAGCAAGGTGAGAAAAAAGCAGGGGATCCTTCTCTTTCCTAAATCCTCCTGCTGAGATGCTGCTCCGCTGATCAAATGCTGAGAGAAAGGAGGTGAGGGGGCGCATGTGGGAGGAGGAGAGAGATGAAGAGAGAAAGGGAAATGAAGAGAGAAAGGGAAAGAGAAGCTGCTCGACGGAGAGAATGAAAAGAAGGTAGGGAATAAGAGGAGCAGTTAGCAGCCGTCACATTAGAACCGTAAGAGGAGTGATCGCACGGACCAAGATTTGACTTGTACAAGATACATCAGGACCCTCTCGGCTCTGTGAGCGGTCCACTTCTCCTTCTCCCTCTCCGTCAGGTTCTGTTTCATCACAGACGAGTCAGTCACACACACCTGTAACACTGACATCAGCCCACCGGCACTCGGCTGATGTCAGTGACACTGACGACCGCCATCTTAGGGATCTATCGCACGGAGGCAGAGAGGGAGACACTGTTTCGGGGTGTCCTGCTGTGTGTGTGTGTGTCTGCTTGTGTGTGTGTGAGAGAGAGAGAGAGATATTGGGTCTGTCCTGGACTTTTGATTATCCTTGGGGTCATTTCTTGAAATTCTATATTTAGATTAGGGTTTTCAATTCTTGAATTGACTGTGAAGTAGGATTGTGGATCCCTGAGCCCTTCAGGAACTTTCCCCCAGCGTGACACAATCTCAGTGCAGCTTAAATTCACTGCATGCGGCTCGGCTTTGGCTCGTTCACAACAGATGAAGAGCTCGGACAAGTTTGGATGGAAAAATTAGGTCCTTGTACATTTGAAGTTTAATTTTGATACTTTAGACTTGATATTTCCCTCTGTTTGGACTTCAGGTGTTCAGATTTTTTAGTTCCTGTTTTACTGTGAAGTTTCTTATCTTGCTTTACTTCCTGTGTTTGTCTTATTTACCACTTCTGTGATTGTCTGCCTTGCCCTGACCTGTTCATCTTCCTGCCTGTTCCCTTAATTGTTCCTTAGTTTTGAAGGTTTTGCATGAGGTTCTTTGGACAAATTACTCTTGTCTTGCCTTGTCCATTGTCTGCAACTGAGCTGCACATGTCAACAGATCTCTAGGGCTTGTGTTAAGTCTATAGGAACTAAAAATAAGTCTCTGCAAATTCTCAAAAGGTGACCTATCACAGCATGTATGTGTGTGCTTGCATGCATTTGACAGTTCCTTAAAGAAAAGCCTACCCCTGTGACCTCAGCAGCACCCCAGAGCCTCATGCCTTCACACACTGACCCCAAATTCAGGCTTTAACCTAAACTGACAGTCGGAGCACACACACACACACATACAAAAAGGTTTGCACAGTTATTTGTAAATTCTTGAATTCAATTTTGCAGACTGAAACTTTTTGAAACCTCCTTCAATAGATTAGAAGTGTTAACTGCCTTTATTTGACTCCATCACTGCCTCATTAAAAGAAATGGGATGAATGGCCCTTGAAATTCAGACGACACAAACATGGACTGAGATACTTGTTGAGAAACATTCTAAACAAACTCCCTGCTCCATCAACATGGGCACTAGGCTGAAATCGAAGGCAGAGGAAATTGGTATTGTTAATATTAATGTGTGCCCTCCAGTCTGTTGCTCGGTTGTTTTATTGTTTCTGTGAGGAGATGTTTTCCATCTTTAGTTCCTTCGTTTCTCTCTTAAAGTCTAATTTCTTTCTTCAGCTAATGTTTCTGCATTACTATCCTTCGCTTGCTCTTTGTAAATCAAGAGTAATTCCTCCCAAACAAAGTAGAGACTGAGTCGGTGAAATGGCCGAGACTGCGTCTGGGAAAACTACCCAGACGATTGTTTCTGTCGATCTCAAGATCAAGTGCTCCCTGAGCGCCTCACAAACACTCCACTGGACGCCACCTGGCACTTCAGCTGTGAGATCCCCTGCAGTGAAATACCACCAGAGAATATTAGGGAGGTTCAAGAACCAAAGAGCAACCAGAAGGACAAGAGAGACTTGAAGTGATTCACCTGATGCTGGTGGGAATCTTATCTGCCCGACCCCTGGGAAGTATCATCTTCGTGAAACAGTTTCAACTCTTCCTCTGTGGTTCACAGGTGTTACTGAAGTTGGAGGTAGTAGTTATGACTCTTATCCAGCACTGCCGAGCAGAGTTGACGACCTGGTGGGTCAAATAACAGGAATCAAGTGTAAGTGAGACAGAAGACCTGTCTTCTAAGATGACGAGACTGGACACATGTTGGTGTTTTAGTTGGCAAAGGGAAGAAGAGCAGAATAGAGGAACATCCTAGCAAGCCGGGAAATCACCAAAGTGAAACGTCTAGATTTGGATCGTCCCCGATCTGTTTTGCTGTGTTTGAATTAAATTAACGTCTTTCCTTTGAAGTGATGCGCTTTTATCTTTTTGTCACTTTTGTTTAGAAAGAGTGCCTGTTCATTATGGGACCACATCTGATAAATACAACTGTGGGATGTCGGTTTATGGTTAAAAGATACATGTCAGATTCTTTTTTGTGCGCTGACCCCAAAATTTAAAACCCTGTACCTGGTAGATCTTTGAATTTACTTGTAGAATATCTCAGAGCTCATTTAACTGATAAATGTGTTGTATTAATTTAGCTCTGTGACCAATTATAATAGATATTTGAAAACAATTGAGCTAAATGACTTACATAATACGAGTTGGATCTCTGATCTCTGTCTACAACACTGTTGTCTGTGTTGTAGAATAAATGTTAAGTTGTGTTTCGGGCAAATAGTGAAAATAGGAAAACGTCCTCTTACCTGAAATAAATAGATCCAGTGCCAGTGAGACAGAGGACTGGAGCTGTGGAGAATTATGAGCTTAAAGGGACAGTTCACCCAGAAATGAAAATCCACTCATTATCTACTCACCACTGTGCCGATGGGGTGTTTGAGTTTCAGGGCCAAACAGCGCTGCAGCCAAATCCAATACAATTGAATTAGTGGACTCAAACACTTCAACCCCCCCCCCCTCCATCGGCACAGTGGTGAGTCGATAATGAGTGAATTCTCCATTTAACTTTGTGTGAAGTTGTGTGAAGTCAACACATTAGACTCCTCCATTCACGTTGACCCTCACGAGTGCGTATGTCATGCATTTATTCATACATTAATTCGATTAATTCATGCTGAGTCTTGCGCTTATTAATATATGAATTGCTGTTAAATCACGTACACTCATGATTTAATGTTACATTCCTTTATGGAGCATTTTCACAGGAACATAAAAGTCAAGAATCAGCTGTTGGTTTTTTTTCATTAATATAAAGGATAGCGGGGGCTTTCAGGTCAGAGATGTGAGCTATAAAGAGATCCTCAGCGTTGTGATGCTCACTTATGTATTCATAATTCATAACTCAAGCAGCAGAGCAGCAAAAAAAAAGAAGCCTTTGTTTAACCATTAGAGACGAACCCCACTGAGTAATTAGAAGTAGACCTCTACCAACAAGCATGGGTCCGCTCTCTGTTTTAGAGCTAAGCTGAAAGCTTTTCAGCCAAGACACGATTGTACCCGTGCAAGTACTTTACATCAGTACAAGGTCTTTTGATATGTGTAAACACTTGGAGGAGAAAAAGGAACATATATTTTGAATTATTGTGAACCACAGAAGTCTGACTTGGGAGATTGGACAGCAGAGAGAGTTAGATAACCGGAATAAAACCTCATTATGTAGCTGTAAAATTAATTTTCTGTGCATCCAGCCGTCCCCCTTTCGAGACATTTATTCGGGTCAGAGCAGAGCAGACAAATTCCCTCCAACAACTTCCCTCTGAAACTTTTCCAAGTTCTTCCAGACGCTCCGGTGGGATTTCTGGGCTTAGGGTTGACTTGATTCCAGGAGAGTGAGCACAGCTCTCTCTCTCTCTCTCCCTCTGAGGGGGCGAGAGGACTGAGAGCTCATAGCAGTGACCCTGGCACCTCACACTCCTGCACCTCCTCCGACCGGATCCCCCGGGGGGAAACAGGGATAAGCCGTTTCTAAATCCACAAAACACATTTACACAGGATTAACACACGTTCCCCGGACTCATCTCTTATCTGTGTCGAGGAGAGAGTGTTGCTTCAGCGCTCCATGGTCAAACACATCCCGACTGACGAGAGGTTTGCGTCGCCTCTTTGGAAACACTGACGTCTGTCTAGACAAGACTGCTGCAGCCTATTATAGTTTTTATTATATCTGTAATTATTCAGTCTATTATTCAGTGATTGAGAAGCATCTCTGTTGAAGCCTCCAACGAGCAGTTTTAAGGAAAATTAAATATCCTTAAAAATAACACGTGTTTTTAGACATTTTAATGAATATTTGTCACATAATCTGTCTGCCCTCCCTTCTCTACTCTCATCTCATCACATACCAATCCACTGTCCATCCCTTTACTGGCTATACTAGCCCCATGCACAGACTTTTACCTTTTACCACTTACATGTCCTTATATATTTATATATATATATATTTTGTTTTTATATTTATATATATATATGTTTGTACTATCCACTCCAGCAGCACAAGAACACTTTCATACCAGACACTGACACAATCACATCATTGCATTCTGTACCATAGGGTCAGACCCATTCATGTACCTGTATCTGCAATGTTCTACCTGTGTATAAGCTACTGGATGACCTAAATTTCCCACGGGATTAATAAAGTATCCATCTATCTATCTTTGTTTGGACAATCTCTGGAACTAATCCCCGTCTGTGTCTCTTGGTTGTCCCTGTCTTTGTCTTTCTGTCCTTTCTCGTCCTGATGTGTCCAATGGTCCCAACCTCCCTCGTGCATTTGGTGAGTCTCTGTGCTCTCTGTCCATGTGTCTGCTGTGTCCCTGGTGTCCCAGTGTGCTCCTGGTTGTTCCTACTGGGTTTCTGTTGTACTGGCTACCTGCTCTGAGTTATTTCAGTCTGTTCCTGCCCTTTGTTGTCCTCCCGTCATCTCATCTGGAAGTAACCTTTGTTTTTTTCCTTTTTATTGAAGTTTCTGAGTTACATCTTCCAGCCTTTTGGTTTTTGTCTTCATTTGGATCCTGAAAATTAAAGAACCAACATCTCTGCAAGGTCAAGTTGTAAAAGCACACATCCGGGGAAACACTGTCATACAACAAAGAACAGACTTTGAGCCACACCCATGTTGTTCAGTGAGCTCAGACTGCTGAAGCTTCATAATTGATTCTATATGAAATAAGGTCTGTCGATTTCCGTCTCTAAACATGTGGAGTCATGTTATGAAGGGATCCGTTTCTGGCCAGTATGAATAGGAGGGTTTATTGCAGCAACCATTATCTTTCAATGTACACGTAGACATAAGAGTATGAGATAGACCCCTTAAAAAATTCATAACATATCCTTTAAGCACAGCGGCACGTCAGGATAAATCTCATCCCCCCCTTCGCCTCTCCACTTACCACAGGTGTAATATTCCGAGGAGACAAGGAGACATGTCATCCCCAATATTTCATATAGATAATTTATCCTCAATTAAACTCTATAGAGGCTCCATGACTATCTCTCCTCCGCTTTGATGGAAGAGAAACTGACAGAAAGACGTGTTTCAAAGTCAAAGTGGACTTTATCATTCAGGCCACGCAACAGGGAGAGCACGGTTCGATTCTGTCAACAGCAGCCCAGCCCCACAGTGAACTACAGGTTAGGTCCAGACCATAGTCAGAATCAACACTTAGTGTAATGCACAGCAATACTAATTATGATTTAAAAAATTAAATAAAGAACTTTGATGGTGTGTAGCAGATGTAGCTCAAGTTTCTCTGATCTGTGGTGTTACGAAGCAGTTGAGGATGAATTGTGTTGTTTTGCTCAGTTGATGGATGTTGTGTGAAGGAAACTGGAAAAAATACGCTTCTGTGCCACACTTGTAAACCTTCTGAGGAAATGTGCAGCACAAATCTGTCTGACGTATTGAAAGTTAAACACTTGTTCACTCATCGATCTTTTAGTTGTGTGTGTGTGTGTGTGTCTCTCCCTGTGAGTGTGCGGATTCCTTTGTGTCCCTCTTCCTGGAGACACCAGAGTGATGCAGCGTGTCAGGCATCTGAAACTGGGGCTTGACGTCAGCGCCCTTCACAGGGACACTTAGTGGCCGAGGGCCCTGGGTTTCTGCTGCTCGTGCAGACGCTAGACAGGTGGAAGCAAAAAACTGCAAGAGCACAGAAAGTGACTGTGCAAGAAGAAAGTAATGATCCAGCAACATCGGGGGGGACAAGTCTCTCTGCCTGTGCTCTAGATGTCTCCAAAGCACTCGACCAGATTAACAATTTGAGAGATTGCTTTAGTTGATTGGCACAGATATACTTTGTGTACATTGGGGTAGTATGCTTTCTGATTCCTAACAATAGTGCTCTGGAAGGTAGCAGCTTGCAGCCCCTTATCATTTAGTATAATTATAGACGATCCGAGTCGAGTCATCTCCATTAACCACCTGTTTCATGCAGTTGGCGTATAGTAGATGAGCTGCCCCTCAGCGGAGACACTTCACCAACGACTTTCTGTCTGGGAAAATTATGATCATTTAATCGAAGCTGTTTTTAAGTGAGTCGTTTAATGTATCTTCTCTCCCTTGGCTTTGCCCTTATTGGACCAACACCCGCTCATCAGATGGTAGTAATATGACTTTGGAATGTTGATTCCACTAACTATTTTAGTAATGTGATTACTTCCAGCCCTGCAGCTCCATCCAACCCTCCTGGGAACAAACTCTTTACACATCACATGATCTTTTTATAGTTTATTTTATTCAGTCTGTGCTGATGTATTTAATTTGTCTAAGTCGTGTGTCACATGTCCTTCTCATTGACGGACCACCCTAATCTCATTTTGTGATGATATTGCATGTTGACATACTCACAGTTTCTGTTCATCATCATCTCAGCCCAGTCATGAAAAGGTTTGTTGATGAACATATTTATTCATAGTTTTCATTAAAGATTAAACACATTTTTTGAAATAAACCTTAAATTGGTATTTCATCCCCTGCTCCACTGCTGCTGGTTAATTTTGAATAACAGCCTGTTCTCAGTTCACTGTTCTGGTCAGTGCATCATGTTCAGTGGCGGTATATGCAGTATATTACACACTCCAACTGTATCCCATTAAGAAGAATATAATTGTAGTAGCCAGAGCAGTTCCCAGTGGATGCCTCAGCCAAAGCTGAAATGAAATTATGCCCTTTCCTTTTAATAAGCTTTGCTCCAGCCCTCCGCTGCACAAATGGACCTGGAACCTTTCGAGTCTGCTGAGATCTGCGTCCCAAATTATGTGTCTGGCAGCTTTAGGAGTTGATGATAATGTTCCTCCCACCGTCAGACAGAAGTCTACCCCAGGATCAGTGTGTCCTTGCACCTGCTGAACACAGGGGGAGCCGGGGTCGGGTCACTGATCTGTCTCCTCGTCCGGAATCACCAAAAAGATTTTTCCTCTCTGAACAACACTTTGCAGCTCTCAACTTTTCTTCTGAGGTCTCTTCTCCTCAAACAGTCTTAACAGATCCACTCAATGTTCAATTATTTGTCGGCATTAAAAACAATCTTTCATCTTATAAAGTTGCTGCAAACAAGTGACAACAGCAACATTAAGGTGTCGGGATGCTTGAATGTAAAATATGTAATGGGTTTGCCTTGGTCAGACGTCGCTTGACCAGGAAGTGACAGCAGAGACGCACAAAGCCACTGATAAACCAGAAGCAACACAATTAAAAGCCGACAAAAATGAGAGTTTGCATAAAGTAAGATGACATAATAAAGAGTTGTTGCATGTTACAGCTTTCAGACCTTATTGGATGTTAACAGAAACATTTGACTGTTTGTCATTTGATGCGTTAAAATGACACACATGTTGTCAAATAAACAAAGTTCAATATTTTCTCTCTTTTTACTGCACAATGATTCTCACTGTTTGTTTATCTGCTGTTGAGAATTGGAGTGGAGAAGGTAGAACACCGTTATTTGACACTACTGATTAACATTATCAGTGCCTTGGGACAGAAATCGCCATCACTCATTCCCAAAGTACAGGATGATTCCTTCAAGAAATCAAATTTATAACCATCACTACCTGTCCTGACAGTCTCATGGTTGTAGCTCTGTTCATTATCCACAACGTCGACATCCCCATCTCTCTCCTCCCATCATTTATTTCCCTCTCTCTTCTGTTGTCTTTTCGACACAAGCAAATAAATCCCCCTCTGCCAAAAACAATAAAAAAAGGAGACAATTATACAGCGATGAGAGAAGCATGGAAAGCCGACATATGGCAGGTTTATCATTATTTTGCTACATAAAACACAACATCACAAACTCGACGAAAAAAGCAATGATTTTATCCAGTAATTAGTCGACTTTTTACCTTTTATGCTACAAAATACTTCACTTTTATTGCTAAATTACTTTAGCTCCAAGTTTCTGTTAACTTTGATTAAAAGACAAATAGTTGCAGCAGAGTCACCGACAACATTTCATCATTTCACGCCCTTGACCTCCAAGAGAAGACAGTTACAAAAAACCACTGGGCGGAAAAGAACATTTTCTGTTTTGATGGCTCACAGGTTTGAGTCCAGCGAGGGACCAGACCCGAGCAATCGACCCACAGAGGGAACAGCACGATGGGTCGGGCACCTTCAGAAGCTAATGGCTCCACAAAGTCAGCCCCGTGTGGAGCCTGCTGAAAAATTCAAAATGTGCCAAAACAAAGCATCACTGCGAGCTGGGAACATTGGTAAAATGGAGGAGTGCTGAAGAGAGGGCAAGTGGGACTGTGAGTGTGTGTGTGAGGGCAGGCGTGTGGGTGTACAACACATCGAGGAGCTGATCCTATCACACTCTTTGTCAGCTGCTGTTGTGTTTTTCTTTATAAACCCGTGACTTATGCTGGCAAAACACTTTTTAAACCCCCCCCCCCCCCCCCCCCCCCCCCCCGTCCACTCTTCATCTTTCGTTCACTCACTCGTCCGTCTTGTCTCTTTCTGCATTTCCCCCTTTTCTCACATCATTAGTCTCTTTGTGTGTCTCCTTGTTCTCTCCCAGGAGCTCACCGAGGATTTAGGCCTCCTCTCCTCCTAGACTCACCTACATCGTTTCATCCTGCTCCCTCCCTTCATCCTCATCCTCCTCCTCCTCACTACCCTCTCGCTCTCTCTCTCCTCCTTGCTTAACCTGCTTCCTGAGCCCAAAAAATAAACCCACACACACACACACATACACAAACACTCTCTGACACATTACACACTGTGCACACGCATTCAGAATCGAGCCCAAACCCATCTGCAGCCAGCAGCACAACATCTAATCCTTATGCTCAGGGAGGAGGAGGGATGGGATGGGGGGGGGGGGGGGGGGGGGGACCTTGCAATCATTCCTGCTCTCTTTCTGCCCTACCATTCATTTTCTCCTTTCTTCTCCTCCTCAATCATTTCCTCCATCTTTTAAATACGTGCCCTGCATCCCACTGGTGTAGGAGCTGGTTTTGGTGGATACACTGGAACCGCTTCCTCTCGATCTGTCCAGTCCGGTGGTTTTGTCACTTATGTGCCATGGGGGATTGTCTGAAAGTTTACATATTGATGTGTCCTCTGATAAACACTGGAACAAGCTGGTGTTGGTATTGTATGGGGGGGGGGGACCTGCAGCCCTGTGAGCCCTGTGTGGCACATGACTGAGAGCCACTGGTCCTTGGGGGGGATGAGTCCTGGTGATGCTGCTGCGCTGGACGCTGCTGCCGCCCTGTGGCCTCGCGGGTGAACTGCAGCCCCTGCCTCAGTAAAGACCGTTTGGTTTTTTGGAGGAGGTGCATCACAGCCCCCACAACACACACACACACACGCACGCACACACACACACACACACACACACACACACACACACACACACGACCATCACCACCACCACCACCACCTCTACCTCCCCTCTCCATCTACCCCCCCACCACCACCACCACCACAACCCCTCCTCTCTGGATTGGATAAATACTGCTGGAAGATATATAACGTGTTGCTATGGTGATCGGCTCGTGGGTTAGTTTTTTTTTTTCTCTCTTGCTCCATGGCGTTTGTGGAAGACAGGGACATGCTGGTGCACAGGGAGCTCTGAAGTGTGTGTGTGTCTGTGTGTGTGTGTGTGTGTGCGAGTGTAAGTGTGTGTGTGCGTGTGTGTTGACGTTTGATAGGAAAGGATGGAGGGAAGGGGGGCATGGGGGGGGAGCTCCTTTTGAAGAGGAGGAACACTCACACAAACAGAGGAGACCCAAAAATAGGAGACAATCTCTCAGACATTGTGTTTTCATGCAGGCCACGCACCGCTCACCTGCCGTGGCCCATGCGCACAGAACTAAGAGCCCCTGACGAGCAGCTGTCTCTGGGGAGTGTTTAACCTCTCCTCCTCCTCCTCCTCTCCTCCTTCCCACTCTCCTCCGCCACCTCTCCATCTCCCACCCGGGCTCTCCGGCTGCTCTATCTCTCTGGGGACACATTCTCAGTCTGCCCGATTGGCTTCTGTTTATGTGCATGCGCTAATGTGTTAATGTGTGTGTGCGTGTGTGTGTGTGTGTGTGTGTGTGTGTGTGTGTGTGTGTGTGTGTGTGTTTGTGTGTGTGTGTGCGTGAGATTAAAGCACGCCCGTCCTCTATCAATTAGCGCAAACTGGTGCAGCAATTACCATCAGCCATTGTGTTTACGCTGTGTACGTCGGCGCACATCCGCACGTGCACACCAGGGACAACTAGTGCATCACTGATCGCCAGCTGTCTGCCATTGAAGACTCCCTAATGGTCAAGCCCACACAAACCCACTATGATGGAGCGGACGTGTGCGTGTGTGTGTGTGTGTGTGTGTGTGTGTGTGTGTGTGCGTGAGTGTGTGTGTGTCTCTGCAAAGGTTCACAAGACACCACCAACTCTCTTTCAGACCAGACGGCATCCTAGGAGACACCTATATGTGTATGTTTATGAGTGTGTGTGTGTGTGTGTGTGTGTGTGTGTGTGTGTGTGTGAGAGAGAGCTGATATCAGCGCAGCCCAGATGGCCATCTTCGAGGGGTTTTCTGGAACATTCAGACACTTGTTGCTTCTCGTTATCTCTCTTTCTCTCTCTCTCTCTCTCTCTCTCTCTCTCTCTCTCTCTCTCTCTCTCTCTCTCTCTGCCTCAGTCACACACACACACACACACACACACACAAACACACACACACACGCACACAGTGCTTCTTTTGAAGTGTGAAACAGCTTGCGGTCAGCTCTGCTCCTCTTCCATGGTTCCATCACATAGCAGCCTTCAGAGCCTTCAGATACATGATGAAACAAAAACAACTCTGCAGTGTTCGCAGGGGAAAGAAGGAGCAGAGACATCCTCTCTCTGTCCTCCGCCGCCCTGATGGACCGGCGGAGCCAGGGGATCAAATGGTGGCGTTTACTTTCCCTTAAGGTGTGAGGTCAAGTGTGCGTCTGTTGTTGGCACATGGTGTCTGTAGATCTACAGGTCCTTTGGCAGTGATTTAGGGAAGACAGACAGCAGGGATCATAGTTGCTGAGAGCAGGTGTGAGTCTGTGTATGTGTATGTGTGTGTGTGTGTTTGTGTGTGTGCGTGTGTGTGTGTGTGTGCGTGCGTGTGTGTGTGCGTGTGTGTGTGTGTGTGTGTGTGTGTGTGTGTGTGTGTGTGTGTGTGTGTGTTTGCTGGCACTGAGGTCAAACCTGCTGTCAGATCAGAGGGAGACATGGAACCAAAGACTCCTTCTAAAGCAGTGGTTCTCAGCTGGTCTGGCTTCAGGACCCACCATCACCTCTTAATGACAAGACAAGAACCAAATTCCTTTTCTCAAATGTATTGAATGAACTGATGGCGCAGTTAGAACCTGAGATAGTACAGAATATCACAGTTTGTCAACTCAATAACACAACTTTAATGATAAACCAAAACGACCAGCAGGGGGCGATGCCTTTTACCCTCAGTTAGCTGCATTTTAATTAAAAACCAAAAAGTGCATTTTAATTAAAAACCAAAAACTGCATAAAATATCCCCTTCAAAATAAAAGGGGGATCAGAAAGGGGGCGGGGTTTTATCATTCTTTTGTTGATTGAAATGATTTTGTGGAGCATATAGGGTGTCATCATTTTTTATTCATGTTTAAAGTCGAGTACAACATTTTGAACTCTTAATGCTTTGCATATTATTGATTCAAGGAGAATACTGTCATATCATTGGGAGATCTTGGACCACTAACAAATGCAGTTAAAGAACGAGCGTATAGAATATCATAATCCACTAGTTATAGAGTGTCTCAGTGATGTATGTATGTTGGAAACGTTTGTCTCAGACATACAACAAAACAGTGTTTTAGAATATCAGTTTGTTGGGAATGGTTGTGGCTGATTTGGACGATAGATTTGGAAAAAGATCCGATCGTTTAACTTCAGGGTTTTTTGATGAATCATTTTTGATTCAAACTTAAGGCAGAACGTTTTTTCCTTTGTTTTTCATCGTGATTTCCAGGATTGGTCATTGAAATCTGTAGATTTGAAGCCTGAAAACAAGAGGACATGACTCAGAATATATTCAATTCATGATGTTAACAGATGTTAATGCATACGTAAACTCATTATCAGTTGTGTGACTGACACACAAGGTAACTGCTGAAAGGCCACAGATTAAATCAGTAGTTATAACAGTTTGAGCTTCTCTGTTACCCCTAATTAGTTTTGACTTGTTTCCCTCTGATAGTTTATATAATTGTTATATAATCTTGATTTGTCCTTCAGCAAATCTCCCAGTGTGGAAATAATACTTAGCCAAATTAATCTTCCACATTTTGGAAGGATAAATATATTTGGATTGACAGAAAAACGAATTATGGAACTAAGAATCGACTGAGAAGAAAAATCTCATTAACAAGCACAAAGCAAAGAAATGAGTCTGTTGGGACTAAAATGGGCTTTAACAAAAAAAAGGAAAAAAAGAATCAAATCTCTGGTTGGACTGAAGAAAGACTGAAGAAAGACAATCTGGAGTATCAGAGGACGTTCTACCATCAACAGGCTGACAAATACTGCCGTGTCCGTGATCCCTGAACTTCTGTCCACTGGGCCTGCGATGAAACTTTTAGAGAAACAGACAAGCAACTCATTTGCATTTAAAACCAACTTTCAACATCTGAAATTCCTGCTGCCTCGATATTCTGTCAACTGGCTTCTTCACACATATTCCTCATTTCACGGCATCAGATCTTCCAGAGATTGTCAAGACATCTCTTGTGTTGTGCTCCCACAGGCTCTGAAAGCTTCTGTCATCTCGCCCTTCTTTAAAAGGGTAAATTTCAAGGTGAAAATAAGTCAAATTATTTAAAAATCTGTTTTCAAACTGATTACTAGTTCAATTACATTAGGATTAGAGTTTGTTTATAGGCCTCTCTGAAAAATGTATCCAACAGCTGCAGTAGATTCCCGAAGCAAGTCCTCACAAAGATTAACAAAGAGAATTGGATCATTGCCGTTGTCGGATCTTTACACTGAAGTAAAATAAATTAGTTTTGTCTGGTTTGCTGTGATCCAGACCCCTCAGGTCGTCTGGGACCAGTCTTCTTTCATTATGAGGACAGAACTCCCAGTTCTTTTAAATCAGGGCTGACTTCCTCTCTATCTTTTAATCAATCATCAATGTCTTTTGAACTTTAGATCTTTTTTATTTGACTTCTATTAGAATTTCTATCTAAATGTTTTTTTGTGTGTCACCTTATGTAAGGCACTTTGAATTGACTGTTTAAATGTACTTCCACATGTTAAAATCAATATTTGAATGGAACAGTACTTATTTTATATGATCAATATTTTATTATCATTCTATTATTGTGGCATTTCAGGTCCCTGTGCGTGTGTGTTTAGCTCAGAAGATACAACGCAGTCTGTGTCGCCCTCGTGTGTTGGAAAAGGTAAACTACACATTGTTCTCAGAATTGTTGAGTTTGTTGACAACCTCCACTGTGAAGCATAAACAGTGATAAACACACATTTTCCTTTTAGCAGAACCTGGTTCGCCTGCTTTCGAAAAAATTATGACAATACACTGACAGCCGGTTTCTTTCAAGGTGAGAAAATAAAGAACCAAAAGGGACAATGCACTCGGAGCGATGTTAATCATAGACATATGGTTTTCTCAGCAGCCATTTTGACATGAGGGGAGTAGTCACATCAGTAAAGGTTTTCCTCCTATAGAACAGAACCTTGATTAAAGTCATTAAAGGCTGCTGCTGTGAAAGTTCTACGGTGGAACATCCAATCCAACAAACCAGACAACTTAGTTAAACTCTTTATTTTTCTTTAATGTCAGAATTGTTATTGTACATGGACATCCCAATGGATTTGCACTTCTTTTTACAATATGTACCACATATAACAGCACCTACATGTTATTTACACACATTACACAAGATTGTATCACAAAGCAGTGTGTGAAACTAGCAAAAAAAACAGTGGCCCTTGCCTCGTCCAGCCATCACAACCAATAGTCCATGAACTGGCGAGACAAAACAAAGTATCACAGCCGTTGGCCCCCTGTAAATTAACAGGTAACTTCTGTTTAAAGCTGAAATCACAAGTGTCGTTTCTGAAGTACAAGAGACAGAATGAAAACAAAGCATCTGTTTGGGTTCTTATCAGTGGGACAAACGTAAACATGTCGGTAAAATGCAAGATTTGAAACACTGATACTCGTCTTTATGCAAACACGTCTTTGTCCAATGCTGAGAGGGAGACTAAATGTTTCGGTAATTGGAAACTAAATACAAAAACTTAAATACGATTTGGGACAATGGTTCTTGAGCAAAGAAAACTGTTGAAAATAAATCTTGCTTACTCTCGTCATCCCACCATTCAAGTTGAGAACCACGACCTGTGTGAATCGGACCTGCTTTGTGATAAAACCCTGGTTTGGGCTGCAAAGAGCAACTAAAGAGAAAAAGGATGAATTTAAGTAAAACAGAAAATTGGGTCAAGTGGGTGCTGATGCAGAACCCTGCATCCACAAGCGCACACACACATACTCAAACACACACACTCACTGTTGCACAACAACCAGAGATACTGTAGCAGCTTTCTCAAAGGCAAAGACGAGTACAACACAGTAAGTGGCAGTTCTGCTGTCAGATATGCAAAAAACACAAAGCAGCAGCAGAATGAGAAACACGCTGACAAGCGTTGTGAGTGGAGCCACACAGCAGGGACGCTCAGCCCCATGGAGCCCGAGTTTCAGTCCAGCCTGGTCTGGCCAGCACTCCACAGAGGAGCAGGAAGTACATTTGAGGGAGGCGGGGAAGAGGACAGCAAACAGAAGGCTACAGCCCGGATCATCTGATAACTGGATGTGAAGCACAAAGGAACCCGGCCATAAACAATGTCTAAATGCAACAATCTGCAGTTTAAGGATTTAAAGAGTGACATGTGCTTGCTTCTGTATTAGGTCTACGGTGGGAAACCAAACAAAAAGGAAAGAAACATACTCTCATAAAGACTACAACCCAAACATGGCGGATGTCTGAGACAACAGGTGTCAGGTGGTGGGAAACAAAGAAGGGGAGAACTATGTGGGTTGGTAATAAGGAAAGTTTTCTTTATTTGTAGCATTGCAACTAAGATGAATAGGAGGAAGATTTCAATGGTTGGCCAAGGCATCAGTCCACACCAGCTGTCCAGTCGGCCACCGAGGAGAGGACAGAGGAGGGATTAGTGGTGTAGGAAAAGTTCAGAGCATCCTGTTACGTTTATGAGTGGGTGAGTCTGTGATGACGTCACTACAGGGGGCAGGGCCGCGTTTGCGATTGGCCGTGGAATCCAAATGAAGCGCCATCTCCTCAGCGATGAAGGTGTTGAGGTCCACGTCATGAAGGCCGTTCCTACGCCGGCTGAGGGACTGGGCAGGATGGGTTGGGGAACCAGGAGGACCCGAGCGCACAGAAATGCTCGCCATGGCACCGCTAAGACCTGGAAAGACCAAAAAATGGAATAAGGCTACAGCATACAGTATGCAATCCAGCATCACATCACGCTAATGAAACAGATGCTAACTGAACAAAGCTTCTCGACATACCGTGCAGTGCAATGGCCTCTCTGAAGGGCTGCAGGTCGGTCTCCACAGAGCTGCCTGTCTCAGGGGGCGCTGGTCGGCTTGCAGAAACCATGGCAACCCTAGGTGGGGCCCGACCTGTCCTTGGGGGGGGGACTTTGCCACACAGGAAGCTGATGAGATCCTCTCGCCTGATCGTTCTTCTGCGTTTCTTTACCCATGCAATAACCTCCTTATTTCTGCGCTGGTAGCCTAAGTGTATGCCCAGGTCATAGCTCCGCTGACGGGCCTCCATACTCTCTGATGACAGACAAGGACAAATACTGTTAGGGAAATCTGAAGCCATTTAAATACTTGAACTGATTGAGGGCTTGAAAAATAACGAGGAAACGGGTACTTGCCTTTGTACAGGTTAGTGACAGCTGTGGCTGCGTTCTGGAAGGGCACCCAGAGAGAGAGGCCTTGCTGCTGACAAACTCTGTCTGTAAATGAGATGCAAAGAGGTTTTATTACAGAAACTTTAAAATGTCAACGCTGCTGCATAAAGACCAAGCTCCTCCTGCAAAACTCAAATGTCCTCTCTGGAGTAATTTCGAGCAAAAACAGTCAAACCACCCTCACTCGTTTAGGAGACAAGTAATTGGGATATAATTCCCAGGGCTACTTTAAGTCTTATTGTACAAAGTAGTTCATAGGCCTAACAATAACAGTGTAATTATGCAAAAAGTGACAAGTGATTTAAGCAGGTCTGAACCAATCAGTGTAAAAAATAACTGCAGTGGTGCTCTAAGAGAAGCAGTATATAAACAGTATAAATAAAGAGCTGCTGACTTCCGCCAATGTTTACCAACAAAACGTGTATGTTTATAATAGGTGAAGGCCTGAGTTGCACTATTTAAACACTGACTGCAGTTATATACAGCCAACCTGCAGGAGCGGGCTATAGGGTTCCCCTGGAAATGACTCACTCAGAGGTGTATAATTTTAAGAAGCTATTCTAAACATACAGTGGAGGGAGGTTGGTGGGAGTTTGGAAGCTGAAGCATCTCACTGAGCAAGATTTCCAGACTAAGTGAAGGATGACCACAGTGGCTGTAAAACAATAATGCAAAGGATGATGCAACTATGGATTCAAATATAATCTGCCTGGAAAAAATGAACCAAAAACAACCGTGGACATGTTCCTCTCTTTAGCCAAACTACAGTCTGCGTTTCTATGTTTACTTCCCATTTCAATATGAGCGAATAGCAGAAGTCGATTGAACAATTTCCTGTAGAAATCACTCAAAGTCAGTGTCACGGTAAAGCAGCTGATTGGAGACTTAAAGAAGACAACATTCAAGATAACCATCTCGCCATTTTGTTCTGGATATTGCACACACAGCTGCAAACCGTGTTAAGTCTATTGGATTACGTGTTGGCACAAAATGTCTGTGTCAATAACTCATCAACATCCAGTTCTGCACCGCAAAAGAATTATCGCTGTATTTCAGTCGTCAACAATCGAGTTTGTTTTCAGCCGGAGGAACTCCTCCCTTTGTATCGCCATTTTGACTGAGCTGGGTTACTGTTAACGGGTGGACTAAACATTTTAGTGTGAGTCAAAGGACCAGTATGTGCTGGAAACAATGATCCCACACACACGCACCACTGGGGGGTTAGAGAGCCGGGGCTCGAGAGCCTCTTCGTGGGGCTACGCTACAATCTGTTATCTATCCCCGGAGGTCTCCCTGTCAGCTCCAGGCCACCGGGAACCACATCCAGCCCCGATATCCCTCAGTCTGACACGGTCACCGGCTGCTAGCCCTCGCTACTAGTTGACGTTAGCCCCGGTGAACTAGCTCCGGAACCCGGGTCACAACATGGAGGAATTAACAAACACGTGAACTCGGGAATTTGATGGACGCATATAAATGTAGGTGTCACCCAACACAAGCGGACACTAGCATCGCTGGTGGCGCTGCTGGGGAAACAGCTGCTAGGAGCTAACACCGTTAGCCTAGCCGGTGCCCTTTGTGTCTCTGTGGCCGGCGGTGTCGCTAGCTAGCGGGATTAGCGTTCATTAGCATTAGCACTGACAGTTAGCTTTGGTACGGACCTTTGTAGAGCTGAGCTACGGCGGTGGCCGAGTTCTGGAACAGGTGCCACAGCTTCTGTTGACTTTGTTCCGACTCCTCCTCGTTCGGCTCGCTCTGCTCGGCCTCGGCCAGGCACTGTCGCTCCCACTTGGAGAACCAGTGCTCGGGGCCGTGCTCCTGGATCTCCCCCTCCTCCTTCCTCTCCTCCATAGCTAAGGCGCTAGGCGTTAGCCGGTTAGCTTCTGGAGCTAGCCCGTCGGTGCGGTGTGCTGGATGGTTCGGAATTCGGGGGGGGGGGTCTGATCACCGTTGTCCTTGTGCGCGCTGTTAGAGAAACACGTTTAAAACGTCGCTAGCGGCGCGGGGGGAAGTGAAACAGCGGTTAGAGCCACATTGTTCGATTCTTTCCACGAAGCTCGTCCGAAGCTCAACGTGAAACAAACCGAACAAGCGACCGCGATGACAACATCTAAAGGGCTCCGCTGCCAGACACGCCCAGCCCGTCGCTGCACCGAGCGGGGATTGGCCGGAAATACTTTTTATGGGTGGTCCCCCGTGCAAACCACGAAGCCTGATTGGCTGAGGGGCAGGAGAGAGAAAAGGTCAAGAGAAAAACAGAGTTGACTCCGCCCATTAATGCGCGTGTGTTTTTGTCCATGTTCCGGTAATTATACCTTTGTGAGGCCCATATTGAGCAAATGTCCTTACAAAGTAAGGACATTTTGGAATGTGAGGACATTTCGACCCGTCCTCACAAATTCAGAGGGCTGTTTCAGGGTTGAGCCTTGATTTTAAGGTTTAGGATTAGGTTTAGGTTAGAATTAGGTTAGGGCTAGGTATAGTTTAGGGTTAGAATTCGGTTTAGGTTAGGGTTAGGTCTAGATTGGTGTTAAAATTCTAGTTTGTATGGTTAAGTTCTACGGAATGTATTATGTCAATGTGTGTCCTCCCTGAAATAGAAGTACACTCATGTGTGTTACTCATGTTGTGGGGACCTTAATCTGTTTACACAGTCACATTATGGGGACTTGTCTCCCTTATTGGGAGAAAAAGTAATTCCCCGTAACATGAGTATTGAATTTAAAGGTGGAGACATGTTTTAGGTTAAGGTTAAGGTTAGCCAAGTAGCTACCATGGTTATGTTTAGAATAAATCTCCTGAAATCAATGTAAGTGAATGTAATGTCCTCTGAAGTCACTATGTGTGTGTGTTTGTGTGTGTGTGTGTGTGTGTGTGTGTGTGTGTGTGTGTGTGTGTGTGTGTGTGTGTGTGTGTGTGTGTGTGTGTGTGTGTGTGTGTGCATTCTATCCAGAAGGGGGCAGACTGATCATGGAAATATTACCCATTATTCTCTGTGGCGAAAGTATAGAGACCTGTCTGCAATTAGTGGTAAAGGAAGCATGGAAACATATATACTCATCGAAAGTAAAAGTACCTCATTCACTTTTATAAGTGAGTATTTTCTTTTAAACACATTATCCTTCTCCCTAATGCAACGGTCTACTACATCATGTACCGTGGCCACAGTAAATTCGGTCTAATACAAGAATAATACAAACTGTCATATTAATAAATGGCTGAGTCTCGGTGGTTGCTTCTCCTGAATCAATTTAAGATGTAAAGAGTACATGTGCAAAGTACATAAAAGTTATAAAGTAAATTATAGATGCATGCAAAATCCAATTACTTACTTACAGTAACAAAGTAAATGTACTTTCTTAAATAGCACCAAGTAAAAGTACCAATATAACAACACAAATTCCAATCTTAAAAGTAAAAGTCCTGAATGCATATTTTTCCAAAAGGAAAATAAAGATGTTATCAGCTAAAGTAACTTAAAATATCAAAATAAATGTACATGTTTTGCAGAATTTGAACCCCTGTGAATGATATGTTACTATAAGTTACATTATAGAAGCTGATGGATCTCGCAAGCGTGGTTTCATAGAGCTGTTTTTAACTTGGATCCCTTCAAGAGGTGCTGAAATAATTAATGGGAGAAAAAATAAGTCTTACACACAATGTTCCACGTTTTCAGACATTTCTCTAATCTTTGATTTTCTTTGTTGAATAAATATCTCTTTTGGCGTCAAACAGTTGTTAAGGTTGTCCAAGAAGTTATGACGGGAAGTGTCTCTGGAACTGACAACATCTCAGACATCTGAACATGACAGGTAGACACAACAAGGCAAAGCTTCTATGTAAAGGGATCAGAACAGATATGGTTTTGATGTCAAATTTAAATCTCAAGACGAAATTGTAAACATAGATGTCAAATGTAGAAAGTACAATTGTGTGAAAGTGTGAAAGGGCATAAAATGGAAATACTCAAGTGAAATACAAAATAAGTCAAACGTGTACTCAAGTGAAGTGCGTGTGTAAATATACTAATATTCAAAATTTAATTACTCTGTAAAGTACATCCCCTTTGCGTATTTTGGTCTGAAGTATTTTTTTCATTTGTGGTTGGTTTTCAATAAAAGAATACAAAGTTTTTTCTTAACATTGGCCACTAGAGCCTAGTTTTTAAACTGAACATGTATTGATGATATCTGAATGGAGAACATGTGAGCAGCAGTCACTTACACACAATGTAAACACTGTCATCTGTTATAATCATCATCACAACCCTTAGTTATGTATTTATTGTTGTAATCTAGATTTGCGGGCAAAGTTCAATTTCGCACTATCTTTCTGACACCAGTCATAAGTCATTGGGCGTCGGATCGAGGGGGTCCAAAGATCTGATGAGTTATAACAGAGACACTGAGTGCAAGCTCTCTCTCTCTCTCGCTCACTCTCTCTCACACATGTCTGTCTCTCTGTCAGACTGTGTCTCTCTTTGATTCTTCCTTTCTTTCTCACTGTTGGTGATATTTCTGTTTTTGATGATGTCTAAGGAGAAGGATGATTTTCGCAGCGTTGAGGAGCATTTCCAGGAACGAGGGCCAACTGTCACATTCAGCAACTTGAATTACTGTGTCCAGGATACGAGATGCTGCCGCAAGATAGGTGCTGAAAAATACATCCTCAAAGATGTGAGGTAGGATATGATAGCTCCCAGTGAGCATGTACATAGATGGACCATAATATAAAGTGTGTTATCACAAACAGGTGACTGTAGATGCTTTACAGCTACAGCTGCTTGTTGACCATCACACTCAAGCTGCTTTTCTTTGCTTTCTGTTTTTATGTATTGTATAAATATGACTTTTAACCATATTCCCATTGTTGTTTTGTACATAGCATGTTGGTCATAAGGCCTCGAGTCTATAATATTTCATTGTTTTAAAGTAGCTCCTGTAAAAATATTGACTTTACTTCATATTGATTTTGCAGTGGCATCATGAGACCTGGGATGAACGCTATCATGGGTGCGACAGGAAGTGGTAAAACATCGTAAGTAAAATGTTCTCGTTCAAGCAAACACAATATGTCTCACAATCATAGACAGCTAAATGAATCTCCTTTTCCTTATCAGACTTCTGGATGTAATAGCAGGAAGAAAAAACCCTGCCGGATTGCGCCAAGGGATCATCTTGGTGGATGGAAAACCCGTAACTTCTGAACTCCGGCTTACCTCTGCCTATGTGGTCCAGGTGCACATATATAAACACACACACACACACCTTTTACGTTGCTGTGGATTGTTACTGACTGGTTTGTGCGTACGTTGTGCTTGTGTCTGCAGGATGACATCCTGATGGGAACTCTGAGTGTGAAGGAGAATCTGTTGTTCAGTGCAAACCTCCGTCTCAACCCAAAGCACCACTCCACCATGGATAAATCCAGCAAAGTAAACACCATAATACAAGACCTGGGCCTGACCGACTGTGCAAACACTAAGGTACAAACACAAGCTCATTTATTGTGCATTGTAGTAAATCAGATCATATAATTATTTATTAGTTGAAAATCAATGATGGCACCTGTTTTATTTTTGAGCCGAGGACAAGGTATAGAATATCTCTTCTATGTTGAGGGTCTACCGCACAATTTAAGATGCCAGCCATCAGTTGGCAGTATATGATCTATTATGATATTTCTGAATTAGGTTGGATTATAATAATTACCAGAACACACTCACAAATATCGGTAACAAAAAAATGCCGTATTTCTCTCATTAAGCTCCATGATTTATCATCTGGAAATTTGATGAAAATGTTGAAAAACATTCTATCCAACAATGTAAAAGAAATTGAAAAGTACTTCCTGCATCTGTCCATTTTTCTAGATCTGCTCCAAAATGTTATGCGTTCTTTCATATAACCTCCTTGGCCGCTTTAGTTAGAGTATCTATTTATTTACTGTATGATGTGTTTCTTGTGTGTATGTCCAGATCGGGACCGAGTTTATTCGCGGTGTATCAGGAGGTGAGAGGAAGAGGTGCAGCATCGGGATGGAGCTAATCACTTCTCCTTCTCTGCTGTTTCTGGATGAACCAACCACAGGCCTGGATTCCAACACTGCCAACTGTATCATCACTCTGCTGCACAAGTACATAACACAATAACTAATTAATCACACGGTAGACATATAAAATATAAATTACATCTGGAGCCTGTAATGCTGCGAAAGATGGTGGGTGAACAGCGGGCATTGTTCTGTTTACTGTCTACTGAGATTAACATTAACTGTGGTTGGAGCAGCCATTATTGATGATCTCTGAGCAGCTTCCCTTTCTTCTGCTGTCTCTATGTTGTTAACGATACGTGAGCATGAATGTGATTTTTTTAAACATGTGTCCAGGCTGTCCAGGAGTGGTAAGACTGTGATCTTCTCCATCCACCAGCCACGCTTTTCCATCTTCAGGCAGTTTGACCACTTGAGTCTGATGCATAAAGGGGAGGTGGTGTATGCAGGAGCAACAGATCACGCACTGGACTACTTCACAGACCTTGGTACATACGTGTTTAGAAATAATTTAATATAACGATCATTAAAAAGATTAAGACGTTGTATTGCCGTATGAAATGCTGTTTTATACATAATGTTCTACTGCCTTAATATGAAAGTATAGATCGTGAACTATTGTTCTATGTACACTCTCAAATACCATGTGGTGTGCTCTTAAAGACACTCACCGAAGTAGTTCACATGTTTGATGCTGTGTTTGGGTTTTTGTACAGGTTATCAAATTGAGTCCTTCAACAATCCTGCTGATTTCTTCATGGACATCACAAATGGAGAGGCAGTCTCCACATTACAGTCACTCACTGCAGGTACACACACACACACATACACGCACGCACACACACACAGTATGTATGTTTTTCTGGATTAAGATGTAGATATTTACTATGTGCACGTAGTCTATGTATTATCTAGCTAAATTTGGTTGGATCGATATATAATCATTGTTTCAGCAGTATTTTGGTAGTAATATTTTTAAATACGTAGCTGATTAATAATATAACTTACTGTAAAGTCACTAGAAAGCCTATGAAAATGGTGCTTATGTTTCAGTATAGTAATATCCTGTTCGGTCTTTCCGCAGATGATAGTAAAAACACATTGGCAGGAAAATATCGCCAGTCCCAACTCTGCCAGAAAGTTCTTCAGGAGCTGGAGCGCGTAAATCAGAGCATTGGTGATGGGGTCAAAGGTCAGGATGAGGTTCCCACCTATGTTACGTCTTTTCTCTATCAGGTGAGACAACTCTGGAATCCCAAAGGAATGTAGATTAAAGATCAAACAATAATAATATTTCTCACATTAAAATCTAAATAGAATAATTAGAATTACTATTATTTATTAGAATAAATGCTGATAAAGTTTTATGAGTTTTATGACGTTATTATATAATTAAGTAACATCAACTTATCCTGCCAGACGTTCTATCATGGTTCTTGCCCGCAGAATGAACCCAGTTTATGGAGCAATCAGGTCATTATGACCATGAAAGATGTTTTAATCTCTGTGTGTGTGTGTGTGTGTGTGTGTGTGTGTGGGTGTGTGTGTGTGTGTGTGTTTGTGTGTGTGTGTGTGTGTGTGTGTGTGTGTGTGTGTGTGTCCCACAGATGCGTGTGGTGTGTGGCAGGACGGTCATGAACGGTCTGAGGAACCCTCAGGTCTCTTATGGCCAGTTTGCCCTAAACATCTTTTTTGCGCTTCTTGTGGGACTCATTTATTACCAAATGCCTCTGACGATGCCTGAGGCTCTACAGAACAGGTACCAGGTTTAACCAGCACTACAAAATCTATTTCCAACATAATGAAAATAAAAGCTAGATCAAATTTAAGAGGAGATGAAGATAAAAAATGTGGTGAGACAGCGAACTGAGAATATCTCCACATCAGAAAACGGCTGAAAGAATAGATTGAGCTCTGAAGATAAGATGGAGACAAATGTCAAAGTGACTTTTAAGACAATAATGTGGTGAGTACAATTTGAAGTGCAGTAAACGAGTGAGATAAGCCACGATGTGAACACGAGGACACAACTTTTATGATGCTCTTGTTTATGGGTCAGAAGGTGATTGGCCTTGGTCTCTAATCCACAGGAGTGGAGCGTTCTTCTTCCTCATCATCAACATGGTGTTTGGGAACCTCTCCGCTGTCGAGATCTTTATCAACGAGAGGAGGATCTTCATGTGAGTGTGTACAGATGTTTTGAAAGCATTAAATCTCTATTTTTAATTTCCCTTTATAGTGTAAGGCTGACATTAACATTTTTTATTCTTAAAATTAAGTTCATTCCTGTGTTCATGGGATTTATTGACAAATACAAAACATACATAATCAAACAGGTTATATCAGAGGCTTTCATTTGTCTGTTTATTTCCCATTGTTTAAAATTGTCCGTGTTTCTTCTTTGCAGTCACGAGAACTCCAGTGGCTATTATCGTACATCTGTCTACTTCCTGTCTAAGCTCTTTGCTGATCTTCTTCCCAACCGCATCATCCCCATCTTTGCGTTTGCAGCCATCGCCTACTATATGATGGGTAATTATCTATCTGTATACAAGCCTGTGTATGCAGGTGTGTGTGCACCATATAACTGTACATCATTCAGTTCAGAGACTGTAATAAGGATGCGGTACGGGTGCTGCCATCTTGTGCTTGTGAAACCATTGGACACCAGATTCTGTGCAGCAGTGATCGCATAGGAGATCCACGGTAACAAGGTCCCACCGATGTATGAGCTCGACCAATCGCGAGTCAGTCTCAGCTGTCAATCATGAGGTTTCACCCCTTTTTTTTGTAATCAAATCAGTGTTAATTTTGGCAGCTATTTTTGATTTAGTCTTAGTCTTAGTCTTTTGACGAAAATGCATATTAGTTTTAGTCACCTTTTAGTCATTTTAATCCTTCTTAGTTTTAGTCTAGTTTTAGTCGACGAAAACAAATTCCATTTTAGTCTAGTTTTAGTCGACGAAAACAAATTACATTTTAGTCTAGTTTTAGTCGACGAAAACTAATTCCATTTTAGTCTAGTTTTAGTCACATTTAATATCCACATTAAACTCCTTTTCTATAAAAACATATAGCTGCAGCCTAATAGCTTAAAAATATATATTTAATTTTAAATGTGAAAACAAAAAGGGAGAGCAGGTCAGACTGGAGCCGGACACAGAAACTGAACATCGGTACAAACCAACTGAAGCTTCTGCTCTGATCAAGAAGCTGAGGCGCTGATCTCTGAGCAGCTGAGACCAGAGAAACTCTGGTTTTCACTGTTTCCATAGTTAAGAAGCAGTCGGTCACTGAGAGGCTGCTCCACGAGAACGCGCTCTGCTTTCACTGTGTCTCTCTGAGTGAGTGCGCGAGGCGGGGGGCGGGGCTACGGACCGGAGCGCTATCTGGGAGCGCACAGGCACACACACACACACACACACACACACAGATTCACTCGCCCGCTCCTGATACTTCATGACGGCCTGATACGATGATGTTTTAAAAATGATTGTGACTTAGTCAACCACCAACATTTTCGTCTCGTCTCGTCTCGTCAACGAAAATTAAAATAGATTTCGTCATAGTTTTTATTTTCAAAGATTCGTTTTCGTTACGTCTTCGTCTCGTCTTCGTCATGGAAAAAAGGTCGTTAACGAATATATTTCGTCATCGTCTACGTCAACGAAATTAACACTGAATCAAATGACTTATTAAAACCACACTTATTAGTGAAATTAACACTTGAATATACAGCGGTGTGAAAATAGCTACCTATAATAATAATGTCCCATTTCCTATTTACTAACATGGAAGAGGCGGGGTTTATGACCTATACTGCCGTCAGCCATCAGGGGACGAACAAATAGATATGATCTGTTTTAGGCTTGACTTTATTCCAAGAGGATTCCAGTTTAGAGAAAAGAAAAATGGAGATGAATGCAGACTCCTCTGTCATCTCATTTACACGTTTGTTCTCCTTCAGGGTTGAAACCTGCCTTCGTGGCCTTCCTGTGTTTTGCTCTGACCATGTCTCTGGTCAGTCTGGCCGGAGTCAGCCTGGCTTTCCTGATCTCAGCAAGTGTTTCCTCCTTTGCCGTGGCTAACATCTTGATTGCTATACCCTTTGTCTTCATGATGGTGAGACACAAAGACACACACAGTACAGACACCATGCAACAACAACAATTAGGCTTATAAATATGATGCTTTCATGAATACAGAGTCTAATTCTCTCCCTCGTTCCCTGTTTCAGGTTTTCGGTGGTTTCCTTGTCAATCTTAACGCCATGCTGAGCTGGCTATCGTGGCTGAAATGGATCAGTATCTTCAATTACGGATTGAATGTAAGATGTGGAAGAGGAGGAGGGAGTTTTCGTAATCTGAATGAGATCAGTGGGACAGAGGTTAAAGCAACACCCTGTCACTCTGCCTGAGAAACAGCGCCCTCTGCAGCCAAACGTGGTGAATAACTCTGTTGGGGATTCATGACGCCATTAATGTCAAGTTCAGACCACAAGACTTTCAAAGTCATCGAATCAGTAACTTCTGATCACAAGGAGAAAGGAAGAGGAGAGGATTCAATCTCCCTTTAAGTGGGTTTAAAAATAGACCTGCCTATACATGCTACTTTTAGTATGAAAGAGGTAAACCAGCACTTCTCATAGTAGATTGTATAACTGCTGATGTGAACAGATGTGCAGGCAATTCCAAGTTAGTGAACCATCAAACTCCATTTGAAGCCGCTGTTTTAAAGGTTTAAAAAGTCATTAAGTTTTGCTTTAACATGTCTTTATCTGGAGCCAGGAAGTTGTTCAGGCTCTTCTCTTCTCGTCTCTCATTTATTCAGGCTGCGTTCATCATCGAATTGGAAGGACAGGTGTTCTACAACAACCAAACGAGGTGAGTGTCATAACACAGTACAATAACCCCCCAACCCTCACACACTCACACTCACACACACACACACTGAGCTTCTGTTGTCTGTGCTGCAGGATCCCAGGGGAGGTGTTCCTGAAAAGGCAGGGCATTGATTACTCTGTGTGGGGCTTCTGGCAGAACCAGGTGGCTCTGATGGGAATCATTACTGTCTGCATGTCCCTGTCCTACGTGCAGCTGAGACGCATCAACCGCTGGAAATGAAAGCAACGTCCAACTGTTTAAATGAATCCCTCAACCATGCACTATGCCTTTTTTCCTATTTGTTTAGCCGGGGGGCGATAGAAAGCTATTTGGTTTATGTGTGATCATTTAAAGTATTATAACAAATCATATCTATTGAACATTACACATAATACTGTGTGTGTGTGTGTGTGTGTGTGTCACGTTCTCAAACATAAACAAACACACGTGCTGTAAAATCTGACCTCCAGGTAGATAAGCTGCAGATAAGCACTCCTGGTCCGTCCACGAGGGGAAATGTCAAAGTCGAGCTCTTACAAAGCTTCTTATAACATCTGAGACATGAGCTACAGTCAAGAAAACAGTTAAACACTTTAAAGGGAATCTTTGTATTTATTTAAAAAAAAAAAAAACATTTCCCCCCACTTCTCCATGTGAAGAATAATAAATATAATATAAAACCATTTCTTAAAGCCAGTAAATGATTTGTCATTGTATAATAAACATTTTTACAAGCATTACTGTATTATCACAAAGTAAAGAACAGATGCTTTGACAGCTGACTTTAGAAGAATGAAAAAATGTACATGCGGATCTGAAAAGAATTAAAATCAACTTCTCAGTTTCCTCCGTCATTGACATTAGATTTAACGTTGGATTATTTCTTCCTTTTCCACGCTGTCTGTCAGGATCATATATTATATGCATTATCTCATACCTTGGCACTGAAGCTGCATGGTGTTTACACTGGTTGACATTTTAAAACTCAGAACTTTCCAATCTCCACCAAGGAGGATTGTTTCTACCCATCTGTTTTATGTTAGTTTAATTGTTTGTCAGAATAAACCAAAGCTACTGAACTGACAAACTAAGTGGAGAGGTGACGCTTCGGCCTGAGATGAACCCATTAAAGTTTGGTGCAGATGCTTATTAATGGGTGAATCCAGGAATGTATTATTTGCTTTATGAAAAACTAGAGTAACATACGCTTTATTTGGATCTGCACCAAATTCCACACACTCATAGATATCAGACTCCTAAACTTAAAACACTTCCTTGATCTGTCTAAAGTCTTAATAAATTTCTACTATGTGAACAAGACAATCATGTGTAGGACTGTTTCTTTGGCTGAATTACTTGTCGTCTTTATATAAAGAATCTGCCTCCACTTATATACACATACAAAAAAGTGAAATTACAGCTCATAAGAAAATAGTTCTATGCGGACAAATTTTAATTATGTGACCAAACTCAAACAAACTTCAATTGGTCACACACAAATGAATAAAGTTTGTTCAACTTAGAGTATAAAAGTTATACTAACACTATTGCTAACTTTAGTTTGACAACTCTTAATTTGTGTGTTAGCATCTGAAGTATTATTTAAATTGGAAAACTATTTTTCCTTTTACAGTGATTTAACAAACATAAGCACCAATCACCTTGTTAGAAAATGAGCACAGATCAGTGTTGGATAGACTGTACTTGCAGCCACGTGGTCATTTCGACTCTGAAGTACAAAAACTCTGTTCTGCAAATAACTCAAAAGGCTGCGATGACTGACTTAAAACAAAAAACCTATATGTAATCCACCTGAAATCAAGTGAACACCCGACAAACACAGAAATAGAAGCCTGAGTCTCATCTCTTCACCTTTAGAAGCTTTTCACGCCGCTCACACTCTTACTCAGGCTGTTCCCCACAGTCACCGGAGTGTTCTCCAGCCCACGGAGCCACTCAGTACATTTCAGCACCACTCGCTCGTCCACACCGTAGTCCCCCTCGTCCTCGTACTCCACATCATCGTACTTGTGCTGCTCGTTCAGAAGTGAGATCTTCAAAATGGAGCTGATGTCTCGCAGCTCGTCCACGCTGTGGTTTTTCCCAGGTGCCCTGCTGGTAGGAGCGCTGTGTCTCTGCGCAGGCGTCTGATTCCTTTTGGAGACGTTCTCCCTCCGCCGTCTGAAATCGATGGCACTTCCGGAAACGCCGGCGACACTCTCAGCGTTTCTCACTGCTGAACGTTGAGGCCTCTCACCGCTCCTCCTCTGCAGCAGGAGAACAGCCTCAGGTGTGAGCATCAGGGTGAAACGGGCCTCCTCCTCGGGCCTGGGCCTCGTCTTCCCCTCTGGTTCTCTCCTCACAGAGCTCTGGTTCACGGGTTTCTGCCTCTGGGTCTTGGACAGGGACTCACCTGAGCTGGAGGCCGGGACGCTGTCTGTCTGTGATGAGGGCACCAGTCTGTCTCTTCTCTTTGACACTCCTTTAGTGGCTGTTGGCAGGTGACTCCTGGGTTGGCTCTTCTTGCCCAGTTGTTTGAGGTTCAGCGTCAGCCGCTCCTTCACTGTGCTGCCCTTGTCTTCTTTGGACTCCCCCACCTTGGCCACAGCGGGTGAAGAGGAGGAGCGGTTGATGGTTCTCTCCTTCCCAGTCAGTCCTGACACCGAGCGAGCGATCGACACGGGTGGTATGAACGGCATTTTGACAACACACAGTATCAGGTAGGACAGGAATTCGGTTCTGCAGCTAAAGCGCTGGTAGAAGAACAAAGAGGGCGCGAGGGAGGAAACAGATTTACCGAGGGAGGTGAGATACTCTGATGCATCCTTGGCCATGCAGGGGTCAGCAGGCAGCTCGAGTGCAGCGGCAGCCGGGATCCAACTGGGCTCATCTACACTGAACCAGCAGACATCCTGACAAACGTCTGAGGTCCAAGGAGGGCGTGGGTCAAAATGAACTCACAGGAAGGGGAATGCAGGGTTTTCCTTCGTCTTAACATGCTCATTACTCTCAGGCTCAAGGATCTAAAAAAAACTCCACTGCTAATCCTGTAGTGTTATCAGCGAAGGCACGTTTACTACACCCGGCTCACATGCAGGCTTAATGGACACAGGCTGCAGTGATAACTAGAGGGAGGGATGGAAAGTAGCAGGGTTCACTCAGTCTCATGTTCTTCATCAGCAGAGGGAAAAAGCCACTTAGTAAATCTTTATAGTTCCCTAAATTCCCCTGATGATTGCCATCACAATCTTTGAATTATTTCTGGGAAATCTGGGAAAAATGACCCTTGAGCATATTCCACAGTTTCTAAGTTTTGTGGAAATCTGCATAGTTGATATTGAAAACATAATCTCCTAAGCAGAGGAAACAATCTGCATAGTTCAGAAGTTTTTTTTAATCCAATGTGGTCATTTTTTTAAAGATAGAAAACATGATCAGATTTCCATAGAAAACATTTATTTGATTAGACTTTGTAACAAAACACAAGTTAAAAACATATAGATAAAATCTTCTAGATAAATGATGCATCGTTGTATATATAAATTCATTAAAGTATCCACTTAATACACACTGTTAGTGACAGAAGTCTTTGGTCAGAGTGAAAAGTAGTGTGTGTTTGTGTGTGTGTGTGTGTGTGTGTTCAGCCACAGCACGTCTTCCTGTGAACGTGCAGAACCCGTCGACAGTGAGGACAAATGTGATAGACGTCCTTGAAGTGCTTCACAAAGAAAGGAATCAAGCAGCAACCGAGCACCAACCTGCGGGAGAGAAACCACACGTCACTGTGTGTCGGTGAGATGGATGCTGGGTAATTAGATTACCTAGATTTGAACACGGCTCTTCTCACCCGCACAACACAAACACAAGACACATGAGCCACGCATATCTCCCGACTTTGTAGTCGACCTTTGTGGTGACCTGAGTCCGACAGGAGTGACAACACGTCAGGCCCGGAGAGCGAAACAGCTCGTTCTCATAGCTCACGAACTTGGGCCTGGGGATGCATGGATACAGACCGGACACTAGAGAGAAGACACCGGGGGACAAAAGGGAAACTTACTTTAAAAACACAAGTGTAAATCAGCATCTCCCACCTCTTCATTGAAGCTGCCTGGTGTTTACACTGGATGACATATTCAAAATCTTTGTGTTAGAATCTCCACAGAGGAGGTTGTGTTTTCATCTGTGACGATTATGCAAAAACTACTCACACTGATTTGCATAAGTTTTGGAAGGTGGGTCCTGATATACCAGTTACATTTTTTCGGGACTCCTGAAGTTTCTCTGCTTTTCAACTTTAGTGGATTTATCAGAGATCCAACTTAAAATCCAGATCTTGTAGTTTTAAATGTAGTTTCATGAGGGGACTGTTGAGATATCAAACTAGAATAACACTAAAAGATCCTACCTCCAACACGGCTCAATATAAAACCACATTTAGATACAGAGATATAGATACAGAGATACAGGTTTCTTATTTTTGATGTGCACCAAATTTCACAAACTTACTGATATCAGTCCCTTAAAATATGCAGGATTTTTTTTTCCATTCAGAAGCACCATTTATTTCCTGGCAATAGAATAAAACCACCCTCTCACAATGTTAAAGAAAGTGAAAAAATGTATTCCTGGATCTTTGCCTCATCCTTCCACCAAGTTTCTTGAAGACCTGTTCTGCAAACAGTGGTGAGAACATTACCTCAGAATAAAATCTACTCTGGCTGAAATTATTTCTGAATAAAACAGCTGTTTGTTTTTCTAAACTACCACATCAAATGTAACCAGCAAAAGTACCGTTGTATATAAAGTGTAAATACTGACCACAGCTCATAGTCGACAAACTTCTCTACAATCAACACATCTCACTTATTATCGCAGAATATCAGCCACTGAAGTCCAAAGGAAAACTAAATCATGAAAGTGCAAAGACATGGAGGCATCAATATAATCAAAATGGAGGCCGAGTGTAAGCGAGTATGTACCCGGCAGAGGTAGATGAGATTGAGATGAGCGCCCATCAGAAGCGAAGGAGAAGGAGGGAGGAGGAGGTGGAGGACTGAACGGTGAGTGGATGTGGTAAATCATCACATCTTTACCCGTTTGACTTTCATCTGGAAATAAAAAGATAATGAAGTACTTAAGCTTTTACTGAGACCACATATTATTTCAGGCTCTGCAGAGCAAGCAGCATGGAGTGGGGGACTTTACCTTGTAGGAAGTAAGGTGGAGGTGAAGGAAAAGCCTCATCCACTTTAGATAATGACTCCATTCAGTGGGTGAGGTGATGTTCCACAGGAAAACAGGGGGTTTGGATGTCTGCAGCAGCAGCAGTTAATCTGCAGGCCGCCTGCCAGGTGCAGTTAATGAAATCTCCTCTGATTGGTTGAACAGCCTATTACCCAAAAGTCACCGGGAGGATGTTGTTTTCCAATGAGGCTCAGAGGAACGTTTACTTTTTAAATGTGCATCTAAATTCCACCAAACTGCTCCATTGATTGGATCGTTCTGCTCGTGTGTTTGTTCTATAACCTCACTAACTTTAAAAAGTTAGACAGGAAGTGGGCTCTGTTCATGAACAAAATAATGATTATCTCTATCTTCCATTATGACTGTTCGTGGCTGACTCTCCTGAAGTTCATCAGTTTTTACACATTTAACATTCCCAAATGTAAAAACAAAAAATCACCCTTTCAATCATTTATCAATAGATTTGTTCAAAATAACCCAATGCAGATGGAAAAGGACGTTACATACTGGAGGAATCATTTTAATTTGTCAAAGCCTCCATTTGGAGACAACATTTAAAGTTTACATTTAACACTTATTTATTCAAGATACTATTTTATAATTTTGCTTTACCGTGTAACACTATTGTTATTTATATACTATCATCATCTATCTGTCTATCTATCCATATATCTATCTATCTATCTATCTATCCTTCAATATTTATCCCTGCACTTCATTTCTTTCTTTTTCTTAGACCATCGCATTGTTTGTTTTGTTTTGTGTTGTTATGTGTATTCTATGTTAGAACATTGAGAGCCACTTCACCATGTCAAATTCCTTGTTTGTACAACTAACTTGGCCAATTAAACCTGATTCTGATCTATCCATCTATCTATCTATCTATCTATCCTTACATCATCTATCTATCTATCTATCTATCTATCTATCTATCTATCTATCTATCCGTACATCTGTCTATCTGTTTATCCATCTATCTATCCATCTATCCATCTATCCGTCTATCTATCTATCTATCTATCTATCTATCTATCTATCTATCTATCTATCTATCTATCTATCTATCTATCTATCTATCTATCTATCTATCTATCTATTCCTCACTCCCTGTCTCCCTCTCTCCCTCTCTTTCTCCACTAGATGGCGGTATTTTGTACCCGGCTCCCCTCCACGCCCTTGCTGCTTCCACCGCTGGGGGCGCTCTTTCCCCCTCGTTGCGGTGGGAGGACTCAGGCGGATGCTCAGTTGAATGTAGCAGCTAGCGTGATGATGCTAAGCTAGCTGTCAGCCAGGCATCCACGGGTTTCGCTGCCGACTTTAGCCGCCGGATGCTCCGGGTCGTGTCCCGCTGGCCGTCTTGACATTCCCTCCTCAACACTCCCGGACGAATTCGTGTCGACTGACCAGAGTCCGCGAATTCAGGTCCAACCCCGACGGAACCTCTTCCCCCCCGACACAGACACATACACACCGCTAGCGTCGCTTAGCTCGCCGGGCTAACGAGACCGACACCCGGGGTCTGAGGAGAGAGGTGAGTTAGCATAGCGGCTAGCGGAATGTCGCTCCCCCCGGGTAGTGAAGGCATCTGCTCGGGGGGAGAAACCCCGGGGACTGGTGCGGAGGATTTTGGGGCCTTTTGGGTTTAAAATGTGGGCGATAGTGAATCTTTATGCGGCTTCCAGGCCTCGTTGACACCGGTGAATCAGAAGCTAGCAATTAGATTAACCTGCTAGCGGCGTTAGGGATGCTTTTCCCGGTGGGATCGAACATATGACGCCTTTAAAAACATGTCACATCCCCATTAGCAGCTGGCTAAGTCCATCTCCATCAATACGAGTGGTTAACACGTTAAAACCGGTGATAGTCATCTCGCTAATGCTAACTGGGGGATATCCTTTTAGCTAACATTATCGAGAAGCGTCGGGATTCTGGGGGTTTCACCGGGTTTTGCAGCAAAGTTGATATCTAACTTGTTGTTCAGTATAACCAGTGGAGCAGGTGGTTTTTATGGTCGTTAACTGGTTTATATGGGAATTTACCGCCGATGGAGGCAAAGTTCAGCAGATGTTCAGCTGCAGGAGCCGGTTTGTTGGTCGCTTGTTGTTTAAACTCGAGTTCTTTTTGTGTTATTGCTGTGTGACCGGTCAGACTTGGAGGGCCACACCCAGACAAGATGTCCCTGCATCAGTTCCTGCTGGAGCCCATCACCTGCCACGCGTGGAACCACGACAGGACGCGTAAGACTCAGACGTTCAAGTCATTTTATAAAACCTGAGTCATTCATAATTACACGTTCATAATTGATCTTATATAAGTAGAGGAGTCATTTCAGGATGTGGCAGTTTTATTTCTGTGCTCCTACTCAGTCTCATCCTTTGTGTCTCACTGCGTTTTTTTCAGAACTCGCCATCAGTCCCAATAACCACGAAGTTCACATCTACAAGAAGAGCGGCAACCAGTGGGTCAAGACCCACGAGCTGAAGGAGCACAATGGACACATAACAGGTTTGTAATTCGACTCCTGTGACAGGCGTGTTCCTAACAAAGTATCTGCAGGTGACCCGGGTCGGTGTCAGTCTTTGTGTGTGATCGTGTGAAAAAACTCACAAGTGGAAAAAAGCTTTTAACACAACAAGCTGACACACATTTGATATACACACGATCTGTAAAGGGGGAAAAATCCATCAGGAGCTTTGCTATAGTCAGTCACTTCCATTTAAGTTATTCATTCATTTGCTGATATTTTCTCAGATTACTCGAATGATTCATCCGTCTATTAAATCACAGAATATCGTAAATATCGTTGCTTTAAGCGAATTGTTGATTATCAAAGAAGTTGCTTTAAAGCCTTAAATAACCCTCATCTCTTTGTGTTTATATTCCTTCTTCTCCCGTCTGTGTAGGCATTGACTGGGCTCCCAAAAGCGACCGTATAGTGACGTGTGGCGCCGACCGGAACGCCTACGTGTGGTCCCAGAAGGAGGGCGTGTGGAAGCCCACGCTGGTCATCCTCAGGATCAACCGAGCCGCCACCTTCGTCAAGTGGTCTCCACTGGAGAACAAGTTTGCAGTCGGCAGTGGAGCTCGACTCATCTCCGTCTGCTACTTTGAGTCTGAGAACGACTGGTGAGTCCTGCACAGTGGATATAATGTTGACCCTTTCTGAAATGTGTCTCGTGAAACTGAAGACAACAGCAGAGACGATAAGTAACGACTCTCCGTGTGCCTCAGGTGGGTGAGCAAGCACATCAAGAAGCCGGTCCGCTCCACCGTCCTCAGTCTGGACTGGCATCCCAACAACGTGCTGCTGGCGGCTGGCTCCTGTGACTTCAAATGCAGGTAGAAGTCACAAGCAATAATAATAATAATAATGAGAAGTCTTACAAAAATACAAATTCTAACAGGGACAAGAGTAGAAGATTAAATGATTGAAAACCTGTCAACATCCTCTCGCCCTCCTTTTCTTTCTGTTCCGTTTTTTGATTCTATTCTTTTTCCCTCCCTCCCTCCCTCCCTCCCTCTCTGGCCTCCAGGGTGTTCTCAGCCTACATTAAGGAGGTGGAGGAGAAACCAGGCCCCACACCCTGGGGCAGCAAGATGCCATTTGGGGCTGTGTTAGCAGAATTTGGAGGAGCGGGTCAGTATCTCCTCATTTCTCTGTGCTACAGTAAAAATCCTCTTTTTGCGTTTGAGTCTCCGTTTTTCTTTGAATTAAACCATATCTGTTTTTTGGTTTGTGTGTGTTGTGTTTGTTAGGTGGAGGAGGTTGGGTCCACTCTGTCTCTTTCTCTGCATCTGGTAACCGCCTGGCCTGGGTCAGCCATGACAGCACTGTCACTGTGGTGGACAGCTCCAAGACTGCCAGGTATTGGTATTGCCCGACACAGAGGGGTCTCATTTAGAGACAGTTTTTTATCCACATTTGGTAAAATATAAACTGTGAGGATTCAATGTTAAAAGGCGTTTAGACTTATTGTCTGTGTCTGTCCACACATATCTGTGTTTTCAGGGTAAAGTAAACTAAAATGATTCTGTCCAATGATTAATATCGAAGTATAAAAATGATGTACGCCCGGACAGAGAGCCTGTTGTTTTCAAGGTGACTAAAAACAGGAAAGGAGATAAAGTGTTGTTACATATATTGGCCACTGAACATAAACAGTGATGTCAGACTCCTGTTGGTGCCAATAGGTTGAGTGAGGTGGATTTAACCAGATCCATGGGCAGACTCATAATAACAGGCTGTCAACAATTGCAGGTGACTTGAACTGATGAGGGGTGTGTGTAGTACTCTGACTGGAAACCTGCACACGTTGCTGCAGTTTTAAACAAATCACAAAAATCAATGCGGACTTTCTTGTGTATTTGTTGGAAGTATTGTTGCCTGTGAAATCCTGAATCTCTGTGTGTTTGTGTTTAGTCCTTCACAGATGAAGACGGAGTTCCTCCCTCTCCTCAGTGTCCTTTTTATCTCAGAGAACAGTCTGGTAGCAGCGGTAAGAAAAACCTTTTATAAGTGTCGTCGATACATTTCCATTCTCCAATGTGATGAAAAGGCATTTAAACTGTGTTGTGTGTCTGCCCAGGGCCACGACTGCTGCCCCATGCTGTTCCGCTGCGACGACGGTGGAACGCTGACGTTCGTGTCGAAGCTGGACCTCCCGAAGCAGAGCATCCAGAGGAACATCTCTGCCATGGAGCGCTTCAGGAACATGGACAAAAGAGCCACCACCGAGGACCGCAACACCGCCCTGGACACACTGCACCAGAACAGCATCACGTAGGTCCCACAGCACAGAGACCCACTGCAGGGACTCATTCAAAGACCAGTTGTCAAAGTTTTTATTCTCTTAATTTAGATTCTATCACAACACAATGAAAGAGGTGTAACCCTTGAAAGTGTAACTCATCCCTCTGAGATCTTCAGCTGCACCACAGCTCCGGTTCTTCTACATCAAACCGTGTTGTTAGAATTCAGTCACTGGTGATGCCACGAGTTTTTGTTGTCACTGTGTCTTTTGTTTGTGTTTTCACTTTGTCCCTGACATCACACTCTCGGTAGTTTCCCTGAACTGCATCACGATGACGACTTTCAGCTTCGTCACCTCTCTTCTTTTTCAAGTGTCTATATTTAATCTGTGTGTTTGCTCCTCAGCCAAGTGTCTATCTATGAAGGAGACAAAAGGGATTGTCGCAAGTTCTGCACCACAGGCATCGATGGAGCGATGACTATTTGGGATTTCAAGGTAAACACACGTATTCGCACACAGACGCACACACACAGACACACACACACACGCTCCTTCTTTAGATCTTTATTTTCCAGGCTCCCTCGGCTCTAATGTGTGATTCTGCTTTCATCTCCACAGAGTCTAGAAGCTTCTATCCAGGGTCTCCGCATCATGTGAAGAAATCTTGTGAATGAATGAAGAAACGCCGCAGCCTCACGTGTCGCCCCCCCCCCCTCCTTCCTCGCCCTCACCCCTCCCTCCCTCCCTCCCTCCTCTCCCCCCTCCACTCCTGCGACGCAGCCAGTAACGTACATAACTGACCACCCAATCTCGAGTGTCTGCTGAAGCACTGATCAGACCACAACACACTGGTGGGTGTGTTCTAACACACACACACACACACACTAAAATACACAACCACACATACACTACACACACTGAGCTGACGTGTGGCATCACTGTTCATTTTTTGTTTGTTTGTTTTTTAAATGAAGGTTAACCAGGTGTCAAAGTGGGACGCTCCTCTGACACGTATTAAGCGTGACGTGAAACTGTGTGTTTTTATGTTCTCTAACCTCCTGTACCAAAAGTTTGAGCACTAAAAAAGTGTATTTTATCCAAAAATCAGACTGTATTTCACCTCAGATCAACCTCAACATGATCTCACAGCATCAGCACTCAGGGGGAAACCGCAGGACGCGACTGTTTACTTCCTGCAGCTCCGTGAGTCACTGCTCGGACCGGGGCCTGGTTCTTGATACGGTGAGGTCATGTTGCTGGTTGGCTGCAGAGCGCTGTACAGGATCTGATGGTGGAGAGAGAGAGAAAGCAGCTGTCTGTCACGGTTGCTCAGCACTTGACTCTAAAGCTACTTCACTAAAAACCACGTGAGATGGAGGATTTCTATGTAACTGATCATGAGGTAGACATAAAATAAAGATGAATACATTTACAGTACACAACTCACCTGACTGCTCTCTTCCTTTGTCTCTGCCTCTCTGGCCTAGTGGGTGGTCAGCACCTAAACACCCTGAGTGCATGTACTGGTATTTGGGGAAACCTCCCATTCTTCTAAACAAAGTTGTTTACAGTCTACAAAAATTACTGTGTGGTTGGAAACTGTTTTTTAAACATTTAAACATTTGCAAAAACAATTTAGAATTCATCCTTTGCTCTGTTTACATAAGGTTTTACCAGGTTGAGCTCTTCCACATTCCACAGTTCTTTGCACGTTGCTGTCGATGAGCAGAAAAACCTGAAAGCAGCAGCAGCAGGAATCTGAGCGCTGTCGGCTGTGTGCTCATGTCTGGGCCCAGTACAAACAAAACTGAATAGACTTTGACTCCCAGGTACTACAAGTGGTTAAAAAAACCCTCCAAAGAATATGAGTGAATAATCCCAGAGGCTTAAGATGAGGAGGAAGTGGGAGAGGAAACCGTTTTCTCTATTTAAGAATGTTCATGTCACTATTATAAACTTTTTAAAACAATAAAAACCCAGAGAAGAATAACACAACTGAGCAAACTAGGTCAACAAGAGACAACACAAAATACAAAGCGTGTGTTATATGATCCTCTCACATCCATTGTCGCTCCTTTTATTAACTCCTGAGAGAATGAGCCTTCTACAGACGCCCATTCAACTTTTCTTTTTTATGATCTAGTTTTTAGGTTTTCACTGACAGCCACTTGTGTGATCCACCTCTCAACCCTGTCTGGAAATAAGGAGTCAAGTAAAAGAGCTTTGACTTCAAGAGGTGGAAAAACAGGAGGAAACTCTCAGTTCAGTCAAGTCCACTCCTTTTCTCTCCTCCTCCTGACGCTGTCCCGCCTCCTTTGCTCCCCTCCCCTCCCCTTCCCTTTTCCTTGTTCCGCTTTCTCTGTACAGAAGTGACCACCTCCCTCCCCTTTTTCTTTTATGTCTTTCATGCTTCATACCTCCCCCCCCCCTTACTCAGTTTCTACCCCCTCCTCCTTTTTTCTTTTATGCAGAACCTTGTTTTGTGCTCTGGCTCCTCCCTCACTAGTTCCACTCCAGACAAAACTTATCTCCTCCTCTCCGGCTCCTTTTAAAGAATATAACGTTTAATCCACACCTCTCACATTCTAAGTGTGCTACACCCGTGATCTTTATTCTCCACGCCTGCATTAACTTCCTGTCTGTTGTCACCCCCCCCCCCCCACCCACCCCTCTCACAGCTTCACTGTACCCTCCTCCACTTCCCCCCTGACCTCTCCTCCCTCTCTTCAGCTCCTCTCCTCTTCCTGAGCTCACTCTGTCGTTGGCGTTCGCGTTGACTGGCCAGAGTCCGCGAGCTGATCTCCCTCTCTCTCTCTCTCTCTCTCTCTCCTTTCTCTCCGTCTCTGTCCATCTCTGCAGCTCTTCACCCATTCATCTCTGGGCTGCCCCCAGGGTAAGTAGCCGAGAGAAGATATTTAACAGTTGACTGAGTGTGTTTAGACATGTCACACTCACACACAGACACACACAAAGACACACTCACACACACAATTTGTAAGTCTAATGCATTACCAGGAATCAGTAGGAAGTGCTCAACAGGCGACTCTGCTGCTGCTCGCTCACGTTATCACATGAGATTAGTTTTTCTTTAAGTAACCGATTGTGATGGAGATGTTGGAATTCACTTCCTGGATGTGTAACTGTCGATTTAGCTGGATGAGTGTGTGTGCGTGTGTGTGTGTGTGTGTGTGTGTTTGTGTGTCACCTTTGACCTGCACCGTTCCTCTCGTGCTTCTGAAAGTCTGGATTTCATTAACACAACCCCGGTGAAATAAGATAAGTTTGTTTCCTGTGCCCAGGGAAAGTTTGAAAGTCAGCTCCGATGACGTCAACTAGTTCGAACCAACTCTTGACTAAATATGGCAAAACAAAGTTCCTCTTGTTTAAAAAAGATTTGTGTCACTTCTCTTTTTCCAGACAGTTCTGTGCACATCACTTCCTGGTCTGTTTCTAACACCTGATTGGCCATGGCGTACTACAGTTTCCTGCTGGAACCAATTAGCTGCCATGCCTGGAACAAAGATCGCACCCGTAAGTCTTTTTCTCCTTCTCTCTGCTTTCTCACTTCAGTCTCCTCTCTCCTCCTCTCGCCTCCTCTTTCCTCCTCCCACCTCCTCTCACCTCCTCTCGCCTCCTCACTGCTTCAAACACAGACATCACGGAACATCTTGCTTCACTGAGTGTCTGCGCCAAAGCACAAACACTGTAATAGACGGAGGGTTGTGATTGGCTCCCAGGTGGGAGAAGGTATTTCCTGTTTCCTGTAACAGTGAGCGTTTCTCTCTGAGAGGCTCTTGTGCTCCGTTAGCTGCAGGAAACCCTTATTTGGCTGTTTTTGATGAGCGGCTCTTTGGTTTCTGGGTGAAGCGGATGTAGCAGGCGGCTGTGGTCGAGTCACACAGTCGACGTTTCACTCAACCTGCAGGAACCACTGGGCCTGACTCATCTGCTGACTCAAAACCAGTGCAGAGTTTGCTTCAACATTTTGGGGAAGGAAGAGTTCAGATGTGTCTCATTGTCTATTTAAAGAGACCCATGTGTGTGTGTGAGCTGCCTCCAGGCTGATACACACTGGGCTCCTCCTGCTTGTCTCTGTTCTCCTGCAGCCGGGTCAGCTGTTCCCTGTTCCCCTCCACTGAGCATCCCATAAAAACCAGTCTCCTGTCAGTCGCCCAGTTCCTTACCTTCTGTTTGTGTTGTTCTAATTCGCACATTTGTTTTCTTCTGTTGTTGCACAAAACTTGAACTCTGTGTTGTGTCTCTGTGCTGCAGAGATCGCCCTCTGCCCCAACAACCACGACGTCCACGTCTACAAGAAAGATGGAGCCACGTGGAAGAAGATCCACGAGCTGAAGGAGCATAACGGACAAGTGACCGGTGAGTCATTTACTGGCATAACTTTTTTATTTGGTGTCTGTCACTTTGGGTAGTTCTTTTATAGTGTTTGTTCAAGTGTAATTAGTTATTAGATGCTATAAAAAAGGGGTTAAACTTGGTGATTGACAGCTGAAACTGACTAGTAACATCCGAACATAGTACACACATTAGAGTGGTGTACTCTTAACTCTTCACAAATACAAAGTTGTGTATATTTCCTTTAAATCCTCCTTTGCCTAAAAGCTCAGCTCAAGTTTTGGAATTTTGATTTGAACTTTCATCCTGGAAAAATCTCTTTGTGGGATAAATAGATTCAGTCTAAGTACAGATAATATGAAACTACTTTCCAAAGACTGGAAACAGTGACACAGCTCTTTCCAACTCCACAGACCAGCGCAGATAAAGCTCGTTAATAAACATGCTATATGCAAAAATCTGCCGTTTTATGAGAGGCTGGTGCTCAAATGATTCATAGCTTCCAGGTATATATATATATCAGTAAGAGTTTTGTTTCTCCTGCAGGAATCGACTGGGCTCCGGACAGTAACCGGATAGTGACGTGTGGAGCTGACCGTAACGCCTACGTGTGGTCCCTCAAGGAAGGCGCCTGGAAGCCCACCCTGGTCATCCTCAGGATCAACCGCGCCGCCCGCTGTGTGAAGTGGTCGCCCAAAGAGAACAAGTTTGCCGTGGGCAGCGGCTCCCGCCTCATCTCCATCTGTTACTTTGAGCAGGAGAATGACTGGTGAGGATTGGCTTCCTGTTCCTATAGCTCACGTAAAAAAAAAAAAGGCTGCAACAAGAGTTTCATTGTCGTGTGATGCTCCTCCAGGTGGGTGTGTAAGCACATCAAGAAGCCCATCCGCTCCACCATCCTCAGTCTGGACTGGCATCCCAACAACGTGCTGCTGGCGGCTGGCTCCTGTGACTTCAAATGCAGGTAAAACCAGAGAAGTTGTAATGGGACAAGAGATAAAGAATCAATAATTGACTTGTTGAAGTGTGACTCTATGAACACAGGTATCAGTGAATCAACAACTTTCCAGATAAAGTGGAATAAATGATTAAACCTTTTATGAATCTAATAAGCCTCCCAGCTGTTAGTTTTTAATGGTAACACTGGCTAACGTGGGCCCCTCTTGCTCGGCAGGGTGTTCTCGGCCTACATCAAGGAGGTGGAGGAGAAGCCCGGCCCGACTCCCTGGGGCAGCAAGATGCCGTTCGGGGAGATGCTGCTGGAGTCCGGAGGGTCCGGAGCCGCTGATCAGAGTTCAGTGGGAGGCGGCGGCTGGGTGCACAGCGTCTGCTTCTCCCACTCCGGCAACCGCCTGGCCTGGACCTCCCACGACTCCACTGTGTCTGTGGCCGAGGGCGGCAAGACCGGAACGTAAGAGAGGGCGGGACAGCATACCTGTTTGTGTGTGTGTGTGTCTGTGTGTGTCTGTGTCTGTGTCTGTGTCAGTGGGCGCACTCTGACCTTTGTTATTTCTTCCACAGGGTGAACAGTCTGCGCTCTGAGACACTTCCTCTCCTCTGTGTCACCTTCATTACTGAGAACAGCATCGTAGCAGCTGTGAGTGTTCACTACACATCCAGTATTTACTCTGAACACATTCATAATTGATAAAGTGTCACCCAGGAGAGCACACACCTCCACTAAGGCCCGACAGTGTCCTTACATTCAATCATGGATAAATAGATAGCCGTCCTCTCAACATGTCTGAATTTAATCATTAAGATCCGGGAGTTATTCCCTGTGGAAACATTTTTTAATTTTTTTAATGCAACGTTTATGATCCATGCTAAATTTGAATGGACTCATTTTGTCGAACGTCCCGCCCTTCCTCTTATTTTTTGGGAAATGTGTTTAAAACTTTTTGCGTAATCTTTCTGACAAACCAAGGGACAGTGTGAAAACTTAAAATGAACAATCTGCAACACACACATTTAAACACAGACTCTTAATTAAAACAGTTACTCCTCCATTAAGCTAGTGAGTTAGTAAGTTACAGTATTAATCAAACAACAAAATGACAAATGACCTGGTCTCTACATGCTCCTGATACTCTAGCTGCATTGTGTGTGTGTGTTCCTGCAGGGCCACGACTGTTACCCGGTGCTGTTCGTGTACGACGGGGCCAAAGGCAGCTTGACGTTCGGTGGGAAGCTGGACGTTCCCAAGGAGGCGGCCCAGAAGGGCATCAGCGCCAGGGAACGTTTCCAGAACCTGGACCGTCGGGCCTCCGAGACCCAGAGCACCGAGAAGAACCTGAACACGGTGCACAAGAACAGCATCAGGTCGGGAGAGGAAACAGTGATCAGAGTGTGGACTGAAGGAATTGAATAGAGTATATGATATATCTTATTTGCACTGAAATGGCGGAACAACAATTATCAAGGTCTACATATGAATCATATGAATTTATATGAGGTGATAAACGTGTGACATACATAAATTACAGGGAAGTAGTGAAATGCTGCTAAAAGTTAAGTTTTGCGACATCCTGGTTTCCACATATTCTCTCTTATAGGAATAAGGAAGCTAGAAATTTTAATTATTATTTGAGGAACTCACTCACACACACATAGTTTTAAATTCACTGTCAGTGTAGGTTCCTGAAAGAATTCACAGCTATACATAAAAATATTAAAATAAAACAAAAAGTCCGATTTATTGAACACAATAAATACAACTGGCTTTCAAATTATGGCAAAACAAAGCAGCACAAACAATAAAAGAAATACAATAGAAAATCAAACTCAGTAAGAGACAGAATAAAAGTTAGAAGGAAATAAGAAAATTAAATATTGAATATAATGATCGGCTTTATCAGAATCATAAAATAAACTCAAGCTGAATTCAAATGCAAGATTAAAAAGGTATCCCTTTAAATAAATGCATAATTATCATTATACATGTTAAATTTATTAGCATTTTCATGTTTATACAGTGTGTGATTTTCTCAAACTGTATTTCAGCCAAATCTCGGTGCTGGACGGAGGACGGAACAAGTGCGGCAAGTTCTGCACCACCGGCATGGACGGAGGAATGAGCATCTGGGATGTGAAGGTAACACACACACAAACACACACACACACCTGATGGATCCATTTAATAAGACCTTATATCTGTGAAGTCTTAATTTGTATTTCTTCTTTCAGACTCTGGAATCTGCGATGAAGAACTTGAAAATAGTCTGAACTGAAGTTTACACCAAACCACGCAACTTATAGTAGCTTCTGGATTTATGAAGGAAAACCGCTGCCTTATCGCTCAAAGCTTCTCGGCCATATTTTAATCAGGTGTTTTTATATAAAGAGGTTAAAACGATCAGACTCGGGTCAAATAGTGTTTGTTATCCCCCCCCCCCCCCCCCCCGAAGCCCTCTGAGGAGCTTGTTGAAGTCAGACCTGTAAACGGAGGAACTGACCGTGGGTCTGTGAACGGTACTTCACGAGTCAGTGTGATCACAGACAGTTCAGTCTGAGCTCAGTGCTTAAAGCAGGAATTTTTTATTAATCAAGTTGAAATGCTGCAGTACTTGTTTAAAGCTTATGCTGGTCATAATACGCCTTTAATAAATGATTGTTACGATTCAACAAAGCTTTGTTCATTACAGCTGTGTGTGTGTGTGTGTGTGTCTGTGTGTGTGTTGATCAAGTTTTGCCAAATTCACCAGTTTCATATTTTCATCTATATAATGTAATATAAATAAAAATGTTCACAAATAGGCCTTTTTAATATTACGATTCAGCTTTGGTGTGAGTCAGTGGGCACATGACATGGAAGCTATTGAACCAATATCAGAAACACAAATGAAAGTTGTCTTCTTTTGGGTCGCAAAAATATCTGATCTGAGGTATTCGAAAAATACATTTTTAAATGTAAATATTCATATAAAATATCAGAAGGACAAAAAATCTAGTTGCAAGAGGTTTGTCATGTGTGGCTCGGTTATCATTTGTTTGTCAAGTGAGTCACATGACATTGAAACCATATAATTTTTTTTTTATTATTGATTTAAAATAGAGGACATATTAAAATCCAGGCTCTGTGGCTGCTGCATCAATGAAGCAAATGAAAACTTTGGCTCATTCATGTCAAACCTCACCATCGATGCCCTGGAGTTCAGGCCGGGTGGGAGGAGACAGCTGAAGAAGAACGAGCTGAGTCCAGATGTGAAGGCACAGCTGTCCTTTCAGATGGGGCTTCCTCCGGCAGTGTGGAGAGACGGTGGCCACACATGAGTCGTGTAGCGCTGTAGCTTTCAGGCTCGGAGAAGATCCGACCGGTTCCTTCTTTCACCAAAGTGATTTGTTTGTCCGCCAGCCCAGCACAGTGTGGAGCAGCTACAGGCCAATGCTACAGGAATGCTCCAAATACCAGTTAGTGTAGGGGACAACACTTATTTCACATCTGGATTGTCGACATTTCATCTGCAAAGACGGATTTGTCACTCTTTGATATGGACTGGGTACAACACGCAACAGTGGGGTCCTGGGAAAAATCCCAGCAGTGGGTTGTCAAAAAATCAATTCAGTTTGTACCGACCCTCTTTGTCTGCCGGTCAATCACAGTGACCACGAGAGAGCATGCAGCATGCAGGTTCCAGGGCTGGGCTCACTGGCCAATCACAACCAAGTTCCCCTGTGAGCAGGACACTCAGAATTCCTGCAGAGTGTCCACAAGTCTTTAGAGGACATGTCCACAGGCTCAGAGGGAAGCCACTCAGTTGATAAGAAGTGTTTATCAAAGAAAAACTAATAAATGTGGTTTTCCTGTAAAGTCAAAAACGTTATTCAAGTTATGACTGTTTGTAATTTGCTGCCTGAAAGTTAAAATAAAACAAAATTAGATATTTTAAAGCCAGAGAACATTTTTTTCGTTTAAAAATCATTGTTTTACAAAAATATTTCCATTCAAAGGAGTCCACTCGGTTATCATTGAAACCTAAGCTGCAGTGTCTATATCGCAAAGAACACTTTAAACAAGTTGGCAAAGTTTAAACACACTCACAGTTTAAAAAATAAAAAAAAGGTATTGAAATTAGTCCTTTTAGTGTTTTTGTGTTGTTTTTTTAAGTTCGCACAAGTGGTCAAGAGTTAATTCAGTTGTATTGAATTCGACTGCATCGTTGTTTACCCCTGAAACTGCAGAAGTGTTTTCTGGACTCAAACACTTCACCCACCACTCCCATCAGCACAGTGGTGAGTAGATAATGGGTGAATTTCCATTTTTGGGGTGAACTATTCCTTTAATACCAGGTGTGAAGGGTGGTGGGGTGGTGAGGGGGTGGGGGGGGGGACATTACATTTCACATAAAAACCGGTTTATCGTGAGCCGGACTCCTCCTCCCCCTGGAGGCTGCACCGGGAACTGCAAACCCACACACACACACACTCGTGCTCTCACCGGTGAGGGAGAAAGCGCTGCATTTACAAACGGATGCGGCAGCTGCACTGATGGAAAACAACCTGCTCGCCGAGTCGTGATGAGAGAGAGCGAGGGAGGGGGGAGAGAGAGAGAGAAAGAAAGAGAAAGAGACAGAGGGAGAGAGAGACAGCAGCGGGACCACCACCACCACCACCACCACCGACCGTGCACGAGAACCGGCTCTTCCCCCCCTACCCCACCCACACACACACACAAACACACACACCACCACCACCCGGACGCCCACACCTCCTCCGGACCGGATCCTCTGGAGCAGCCGCTGGGTTCGGGGATGAATCCGTGTCCCGGTGCCTGAGATGCGGATCGGAAGACGACGTCTCCGGTGACACCGCGCTGCCCGTCACGTTCCGTTCCGTTTCCCGTTCCGTTACCCGAGATGAGTCCGTTACCGCCGGAGCTGAAGTGATCAGATCGGTGATTCGCTCCGGACCGAACGGATCCAGGCTCCAGCCTCACACACAGACACACACACACACACACAGGCAGACACACACACACACACACACACACACACACCGTCCGTCTGCTGGCAAACTGTTGCTGATTTCCACTGTAAATGAATCTAGTAAGGTAGGTCCCGTTATTTCACGACATCTACCTGCATGATATTATTATTTTATTGTCAGGAATAAATGTAAATGTTCCTCATGTTGGTGCCTGGTAGTGATGCTGAGGAGGAGGAGGAGGAGGAGGAGGAGGAGGAGGAGGAGGAGAGGGGTTTGGAAATGATCTCTTTATAATAATAAGTCATCCCTTTTTCCAATGTGTATTTCATAACTACTGATGATTGGTCACATTGTTTAATATCATTTACCTTGCTGATAATATTATGTATTGTTAGAAAGAAATAGAAATTATCCTCATGTTGATGCCTGGGAGTGATGCTGAGGAGGAGGAGAAGGAGAAGGAGGAGGAGGAAGAGGAGGAGGAGGAGGAGGAGGAGGAGGAGGAGGGTTACAAATGATCTGTTTTTAATAACTACTGATGTAAATTAATCTTGTGAGGTAGTTCACATTTTAGGTTATTATTAGAAATAAATATAATTTTTTCTCATGTTGATGCCTGATGGTAACAATGATGCTGAGGTATTAGGAGTTATCTTAGAATATAAATCAACCTTTTTTCAATGTGTCCAATAACTAGTCATTGTTTATTTGCTTGACAAACAAATTTAAGAAAAACACACACCTGCCACTTTCCTCTTCCTCCTCCTCCTCCTCCTCCTCGTCTTGGCTATCTCTTCACGCCTCCTCTCTCATTGTGTATGTGCTCATCCTCCTCTGAGACACAGGAGGCCTCACAGACACACACGCTGTCCTCAGTCTCTGATGAGACTCACTGGACACGTATGGACGAACACGAGAAAGCCGGGTTGGGTCTCTGATGAGGCTGCCTTGAGACTTGAGAGGCAAGAACCATCATATTTTTTGTGTTGTGCTTGAAAAACGACTCAAAACAGTCACGCGATAATCAAGATTGTTGTTGCTTCATCTCTCAGAGACGACCACGCTGCAGGAGATCCTTTTAAATCCACATGTTTGCCTCGAGCCCTCGAGCAACACGCCCCTCAGCTGAGACATTAACTCAGATATGGAACAAACAATCATCTCGTGTGTAAAGTCAGACCGAGGCTGAAGACAAATAGTTTAATGTAACCTGATATGAGTTGTCCTGCATGACAGCTTCTGACTTTTTACACCTTTTGCCATAAATAAGAAGGCGGGAGGTTATTTTTTCATAATTTTTGCAGCTTTTTTTGGCCTCTTCTTTACAACTTAAACAACACAAACCATAGACGATCACCAACAGAGTCTAATATCAGTTGTTTGATGAAGAGTCGCGGCTTTTCTTGCAGTTTTAATCATTTAAAAGACGTGTTTGAGGGATTGTACAAACTGTCCTCGGACTAAATTAATAATCAAAAAAGAGAAAAATAACCATTGTTTCTGTTTGGTTTGAAGAGTTATTATTATAACTTTTTGATTTCATGTCATTTGGCTGACGCTTTTGTCCAAAGCGACTTACAATTAGTACACTCAACATTTATGAGGGGCCATTTTAGGGGTTCAGTATCTTGCCAAGGACACTTCGGCAGGCAGATGGGGAAGAGTGGGGATTGAACCAGCAACCTTCTTGTTGGAGAACGACCACTCTACCCCCCTAGGCCACACTGTTATTCTGGCTCCTGTGTGAAGGTTGTTGTTTTAAACTAAATCAGTAGAAAAACAGTTGATAAGAAGCAAGCGGATCAAGTGTCTGTACCTCACAATGCATCAGCAGTGTTTTGATACATAGGGAATCTTTTATAAGGTTGCAAACATTATTATTGAAAAGTTTCTCCAGATGACTTTTCTAAACGGTCATTTTTAATCTTCTGGCGTTGTGTTTTGTTTTCGCTTCACGTTTTCTTAAGTACTTTCCACCAGCGCCCACACGTGGACAAAGAGCAGCGCCGCCTTGACCCTAAACCAGTCTGTAATATTAATTCACGCTGACCATTAAGTGAACTGGGGTCGTGGTCTTCAGGCTTCGATGAGACGACTGAGGCAGAGGTAGTTCCTTCTGTCCGGCCGGCTGCTGGCCGCTCTGTATGAGCTCCCCTCTGGATCTCTGCCTGCTAATTATCAGCCAGCTTGATAAAGTCATTAATGAACCGGCCAGGCCTGCTGGGCACTGGCACTGACACACACACCACAGACACAGCCAACCAGACGGCGGGGGGGGGACACAGGGCGGTGGAGCCTTGTATCCGGGACGGGGACGGTGTGTTTCTGGGTTGGGTCACTTCGTATTAATAGCTCTGAATTAGTGTCACTTAAAAAAAAAAAACAGCTGCTTGAGGAACGAACACACGACGGAGGAGGAGGAGGAGGAGGAAAAAGGATTAAGATCCCTGACGTATAATTCCCAGTATGAGAGGTGGATTCTGGGTCTTTTGTCCCCTCCTGTCCTGGATCTGTCCGTCCAGAATCACTGGAGTCCTGATCTACTGTAATGAAGAGACAGTTCATCACATAGAGAGACAGCGAGGTTTGATTTAAGGCTGATTTAGCTCTGCTGATACTGAAACACAAGATTTTTCTAAATGCTAAAGATGGAGAACATGTTAATTTTGCTCTGTGAATTTGGCCTAGCAGTGTATTCCCCCCCCCCCCCCCCCCCCCGTGATATGAGACACACATGCATGGCTCCATAGATGCATAATGTGGTTTGTTAACGATGGCTGAGACATCTTCAAGTTTCAAAAGCTAACTGACTGTTCACGTGTGTTATGAATTTTTAATGGTGGTTTTCCCTCCCATGGAAGCCTCTGTGTCATTCTATCTCCCTGGAATCTTAGAACAATGTGTACTGGTGTGTGTTGTTGTGTGTGTGTGTGTGTGTGTGTATATGTGTGTGTGTCTTAGAGAGAGAGAGAGAGAGAGACAGAGACATCGCTAAATCTAGGTCTCTTATGAAATCTTGTTCTGCAAGATGCAGCATAAAAACAGGGAGGGGTTGTGGTTTGTGTGAGTGCATGTGTGCATGTGTGGGTGTGTGTGTGTGTGTCTACGTGCATGTGAGTGTGCGCACACGTGTCCATGTTTGTCTGCGTGGACGTCGTCTGCTGTCCTGCATGTTAATTGAATCATCGGGGAAGCAGGGAGGAGACGCAGCCGGGGAACAGGAGGAGGAAGAGAGATGGAGGAGGAGAAGAAGAAGAAGAAGAGGGAAGAAAGATGAAAGAGGAGAGGACATCCCTGCTCGCTGGTTTCCATGACAACAGTGACATCAGTGACAGAGCGGCGCCTGTTTGTGTTTCTGAGGCGTGTTCATGTTCTCAGAAAAGACACACAACAGAACATGCATGTATGTGCTTGTGTGCATGTGTGTGTGCTTGTGTGTGCGTGTGTGTGTGTGCGTGTGTGTGTGTGTGTGTGTGTGTGTGTGTGTGTGTGTGTACATGTGCTCATGAAAGAGATCATCTGGAAAAAAATCTGTGGTTCAGTCGGTACGCGGTTACCCACTGTTGCCGGGCAACAGCAGCCATGGCAACAAGTTGAAGCATGATCTAGCGTTGCTAAGCGACGGTGTGGGGGGGGGGGGTTATGAGCATCGCTGAGAAACAAACTATGAAGATGTTTGACACGTTTCCACGACTTTCAGAAGAAAAACGTTGATATAAGGATTTGAAATGAAGAAGATGTCACATATTAATAAACATGTGTTGTTTGAAAGACGGGAGATCAATAACAAAGAAAAAGATTTGTATTTTATGTATTTTCAGCTCTACTTGAAGGTTGATTTCATATTTTTTACTGTTATGTTAAAGATATTTCCACTTTCAGTTATTTTCCTGATTTACTGATCTGTTGTTTCTGAACAAGGGAAAATGTTCACGTACTGAAAACAGAGAAGTTGTGGGTTATTGCTTTAATGTTTTTTTGCCAAAAACAAACAATGAATTTATTGCTTTTCTTCCATGTGACTGATCGTCTACTTGTTGCAGCTCATGAAGAGGCTGTTGAATATTTAAATTCTCAATCTGTTGGTTTGTGTCACTTCCAGGTTTATGAACAACCGTGTTCCTCCTAACAAGAGATACCAGCCCACAGAGTATGAGCACGCTGCCAACTGTGCTACGCATGCGGTGAGCGCCCACACACACACACACACACACACACACACACACAGCCACATAATGATGAAATAACACACTCCAGGAAAGCAGGAGAAAAATCCAGATAAATGAGACACCATCAGGTTTATTTCACACCACACACACACACACACACACACACACACACACACACACACACACACACACACACACACACACACACACACACACACACACACACACACACACACACACAGCCACATAATGATGAAATAACACACTCCAGGAAAGCAGGAGAAAAGTCCAGTTAAATGAGACACCATCAGGTTTATTTCACACCACACACACACAAACACACACACACACAAACACATACACACACACCACACACACACACACACACACACAAACACACAAACACACACACACACACACACACACATCTCGAACATCATGTATTCAGCATCGATTTCCGTCTCATGTCTCGCTTCTGTTGTGACTTCATGTAGTTATGGATAATCCCCAGCCTGCTGGGCAGCTCCCTGCTGCACCTCCATTCAGAGGACCAATGGGAGCGCATGTCGGCCTGGGTGTACGGGGCGGGGCTCACCTCGCTCTTCATCATCTCCACCCTGTTCCACACGGTGGCCTGGAAGAAGAGCCACTTACGGTACAAACACACACACACGTTTAGCTTTTCCAGTATCTGGTGTTTTTCTGTGGAGATTGAAAAAAGGATTTTTGGAAAGCGTGTCTGGAACGAATCCCTGCCTCCCACACTGAGGCTTCATCTATGAACAGAGGCTTCTTGGTTTCTCTCTGCAGGTCTGTGGAGCACTGTTTCCACATGTGTGACAGGATGGTGATCTACTTCTTCATCGCTGCCTCCTACGCCCCGTGGTAAACAACTCAGCCTGTCGTTCACGTGTGTCTCTGGAGGTGTGGACAGTGTTCCTGTGAATATATTCTATATTTGTGTTTTTCTGTTTCACGTCCAGGCTGAACCTGCGGGAGCTGGGTCCTTGGGCGTGCCACATGCGCTGGCTGGTGTGGGTCATGGCCTCGTTTGGTACCACCTACGTCTTCTTCTTCCATGAGAGGTCGGCTCATACATCCAAACATTTACTCAAATCTGATTTACTGTTTATTTATTGATCCAATTAACGTGATAAAACAATCTCAACTCAAAGGTCCATTTACTAGTTTTTTCATCACATGCTTAGGTGTTCCTCCCTATACAAGATTGTCTTTCTACAAAAATGAAAATCTTACTGTGAAGAGACGATTAAAACATATGTTGGTTTATGTTATGCTGCAACTAGAGAACAGACATTAATTTAAGCTTAAATTTAAGTTAAAGCACTTACATGACTTTAAGGGTTTTCTTCTGCACCTCTTCATGAAGCCACTTTGTGAAGTTGCATGTTTTAATATGCATTTATTATTTTATCCTTACAATAGTATTGAACTGGTTTCATTACTCTCAGCAGTATAGAGGGGGAGAGTGAGAGGATCCTGTCTTTTATTTTGAAGGATCGTTTTTTCTTGTGGCTGCACAGGCAAATCATTGTGAACATGTTGTCTTCAAGAAGTTGCCTCTTGCATTGGGGCATGAATCCCGTGTGAGTGACAGTCAGTACCGTCCAATCGGTGCAGGCTGTAGGTGTACGTGGGCGTGCAGCCTCCCAGAGCTCTCAGTTAGGCTCCGCCTCCCTCTCTTCCAAATATGGTTACCTCCGGTTTCTTGTAAAAACAAGATGGCGCTGTATGAAGTGACAAACTCTTACCCCCCTGGTGCCCCCTAGAGATAAGACCCACATCTCAGAGAGTCGTGGTAGATGGATCCCTGAGCTGAGATTATTTTATCACTCACACTGTTTCCGTGGTCGAGATTGAACAGCCGTGCTCGCACCCCCCCTCTCTGTCTCAGGTACAAGATCATGGAGTTGATCTGCTACACGGTGATGGGTGTTTTTCCAGCCCTGGTCATCCTCTCAATGGTGAGCCCCCCCCTCCTTCCAGCCTCTCCTGTGTGGTTTGAACACGTCTCATCTGTAATATCTGCAAAACAAATTGAACTTCCTGTCTCTTCGCAGCCGGAGCAGTCGGGCCTGTGGGAGCTTCTGGTGGGCGGAGCCTGCTACTGTCTGGGGATGGTCTTCTTCAAAAGCGACGGCATCGTCCCGTTCGCTCACGCCATCTGGCACCTGTTTGTAGCGATGGGAGCCGCCATACACTACTACGCCATCTGGAGGTACCTCTATGCCCAGCCGCCCAATCAGGTTCAGACCTCCAGATGACATCAGCAGTGACCTCACGGGGGGGCAGCTCCTGAGATGACGGGAGCTGTGTTCAGATTCAGGGGTTGCCTCGCTGGGAGGATAGATGCGCGACCATGTGCCTCCCCCCCCCTCAAATAATACAGTCTAACCTCACTCAGACCAAAACTGATGCTGCGTTCAAGTGCTCCTCGTTAACCCGTAGAGTCAAACATGCCCGTGGTCTTCACTGGGAACTCACACAAACCAGTGAAGAAGAGTGATGATACTGGGCCGGGTTCGATGATTACATCCACATCACTTTAATTTACAGGCAACGCTCTGTTTACCATCTTTTACAGACTGTTTACAAGGATAAATAGTGAAGTGTATGCCCGGAATCCATTATTTCATGGGCATGGGTTTGGTTTCAGATGCATTCTGCAGTATCAGTCAATACAAGAAAAATATTGTGGAATTATTAATGCAAATCCCTTAAAATCCTTTTAAGTTTTATTGATGGGTTTTGCTGGATTTGCAGAAACCTGCTACCGCTTTATCTTTAGGGTGATGATGTTATTTTAAGATTCTTTTTAGGAGAATCTTAGCTGCCAATCAACATTCAAATTTATTCCTAACGATTTTAAAAAGCCCTGACAAGCATTTGCAGATATTCCTGCGAGGCCACATATTAGCCGACAACTTCCGCCAATCAGAGAGTCAGGCCAAACTTAATTTAGCCTGTGAGACGATTCTTAGGGCAAAAATGCTCAGACAAGACGTCCTCTTACTTTGAAAGATCGTTGCTCTTAGTGCAAAATAGAAAATCAATCCAGTGGATGTAGATTGTGACGGCTGAGAGGACGGAGGTGTTTACAGAGATTCAGTGAATAAATCATCCCCAGTGGAAATGAAGACCTTGCATGGATTGCCCCCTGTACTGGTTTAGTGACGGATGACCACCTGAAGCCAAACACCTCGCACTTATGATGTGACATTTCCTGACTTTATGAGGGGAAAAGGAAATTTGAACGCACCATTAAGCCACTGACCGGCATGCGATAGATTGTAGGACACCGAGAGTCGCAGAAACCAGTTTGACCAGTAAGAAGGCCGCGTTTGGAGGAGGAGCCTCTGAAACCAGCCCCGTCAGCCCGCTGAGATGAGTCGGCTCTTCCAGGGAGGCTAGCCTGTAAACTGAGACACAGCTCAATTCATTTCAATCCTATTTTAAAGCGGTTTTTTTAGCAGGAATTCAGTTTCATTCCAACGATCAGGGGTTCGATTGCTAGTCTTGAAGATTTCTCTCTTTGTGGTGCGTGTCCACGTCCAGCGCTCGGGAGCCGAGTCCGGGGACATCGTCTTATTATCAAGAGAACGACAGTGTTTACAATGAACTGACTCGGCTATCGTGATTATTTAAAAGTATTATCATCATCGTCACAGACAGAAGGTTTTATTAGGTGTTTATATTTAAGAGGTCGCAACATCAGTAATTTACTATTCCAATTCAGAGCTCTAGATTGTATTATTACTGTTATTGTTATTAGTCGTGCTTTTCTACACTCTAGTACACGATATGGTTTTAACAGCCGTTGCTTCAGTCGGTGATTTACTGTGATGTCCGGATCAAGCATGACACTAGAATGCTTTTATTTTTATGTTGACTGATATTCATGGTTTCAGTCTGGAGGAGTTTACCCGTGATCAAGCTCTATTTTAGTCGATTTTTTTCTAGAATATTTACTGAATTCTAATAGTTTACTGTTGTTGATTAGGTTTAGTGAGTGAAGATGTCACCGGTACGAACTATAACAGTATATATTTATCAATGAGGTGGAGTATATGTTGACTTCATCCATATTTTATTCTGACGTACTTAGAGGAATATCTTTGTCATCGCCATCTTAAATGACCCGTCTGTCAAAGCTCCGGGGGGGACAACCGCTCGTCTGACTCAGCACTGCCAGAAGACTCGCCCACTGCCGCAACCGATAGCACACGACTTCCATACATGTCCCACACTTGAAAGGAAACTGAAGCTATAGTATTGTTGAACAATCCGGCCCAATAGGCATCTCAGGTGTGTGTGTGTGTGCATGTGTGTGTGTGTTCGTATGTATCCTATACTATCTGACTCCCATGAATCCAAAGCCGATGATCGGCTGAGTCTATGTTTACACGTGAACGCATGTACTTTGAACACGTTAAAAAACATAAAAAGACATTTGAATATGTATGTGTTCTCATGGTGTTAAAGTGTATGTGGTGGCACATGATCTATTGGACGGGCTTGTGTGGTGTGATACATGTGGCTAAAGGACCAAAAGGTCAAACCGTCTCATATTTTAAAACCTCGGCTTGTGTTTGACATAGTTCCGCTGCTGTCCGTCTCTCAGGATCTGGACCATTCGGGCTCAAAAGCCTGTGAAGCCACATTCAACCACCTGTAGAGCTGCTGTGGGTGTTCGGGCTCTGTCTGCTGCGGTAACTCATTATCAAGTAGCTGTGAAACCGTTTTCCTTTAAGCTGTCCTCGCTCCACGCTGCCTCACTTGCTTAGTCACGTCCCCAATATACAGCAGCAGCCTCTACACATGGGTCAAATTTATACAGTAACCAAACAGGAAGTAGCTTTAAAGGTGCAGGGTGGACACTTTAGTGGCTGCTAGTGGTTGAGTTGAGGATTACAACTCTAGATGATATATGAAGAAAGATGAAGTTACTGCTCCCCAAGGTGTTTTGGTCGCCTCCTGGTGGCTGGCTGCAGTATAGGTCATAAACCCCACCTCCTCCATGTGAATGGATAGGACATGGACCAAACAAAAGAGTTAAAGTACACGTCAAACATTTTAATGTATTGTCACACGGATGTTCAAGTGATAATTCTTTCAGTGAGTTTAGTTTTAATATGTCATTTGATGCTATAAAGACGGGCTCCAGATCCTTATCGTATACATTTGTAATCGGAGGTGTTTGGCGTTGTCCATCTTTACAGTCGGTGAATGCAACCAACTGCCCCTCACCTCACCTTCCCCTCCCAGAACCTGCCCCTTCAAAAGGGAGCCTCTAAAGCCAGGACGGGGTTTGTCCCCTCTGGGCCACTATAGCAACATGACAGGGGCATCATGGTGGAGGAGGAGCCGCTCTGTGGATATGAAGGGATTTTGTAGTTTCAAGTGATTTAATGAAAACATAATGATGAATCCAAATAAATCCTTCACACTGGACCAGGAAGGTCTTGAGAAATCAACACAAACCCACTGCATATTATGGCAGAAAAATATGTTCACTATAATAAATAGAAGTAGAAACTTATCTTCACCAAAGCTTCAAAACTACAGCAGATGTTACCGCAAAAAATACACAGTGGTCGACACTCACCTGATCTTTTTCTATATATATATATATGAATATATGGAAGTTTTCCTTTTCAGACATCTACCACAGGAGCCGTGTGTGTGTGAGGGGAAATATCCAAGTCAGCTGAACTTGACATTAAACAGAGTCAAAGTGTTTGTTCTGTTCAATTGAGTTGATGTAGAACGGATTAGGAGCCGAACCTGGCGGACAAGAGGCAAATTACAGTATCACAAATACACTACTTTGTATATTACTGTTCAACAACAGTTTTTAATGTCACACATTGATCATACACAACTCAGCCATATGCTACAGTCATTCAGGAGAAACTGCTTTAGTTTACAAGGTTAAGCGGCCATTTAAAAAAAAAATTCTGCATCCACACTATGATTCAATATGAAACCAAACACTTACAATTCTCCCCTCGTGCCAAGGTCACACTTTACAAACTTTAAAGATATTTTATGTAAATTGCAAACTGACAAACTGAGAACAAATGAATAGTCTGTGGCAAAAGGTTGCTTATAACATGATTATTAATCCTGTCGCTGTCACTCGTATTGAACAAATCTGCACATTGGTAATAAGAGAACATCTTTTGCTGGAAGTTTCTGAACTGCCACTCCACGTTCTTTCCTCAAAACAAAACAAATATTTACAACTTAACCAGCACATGAACGAAAAAGTACAAATCATGTTATAACAACTGAAAACACCAAGATTCCACTGTTATCATCAATGTTTTCTTTTATCATTACAATATCTTTGAGATATTTGACCAATAAACACAGTTGAGTGAACACATATCTTTGTTATCGTCTTTGGTTGAAGTGTAGTTTTTGATACTCAAACAGCAAGTTGTTGTTTTTTAACATCAAATTAAGTGTTTTTTCGAGACCCCCCCCCCCCCGCTCAGTTTGAACTGAACCTCTCCTTATTTATTTAAAATTTTAAGAGCGTCTTTGAGTATTGTTACTCTCTGTGTTTACTTGAGCCTCCGAGACGAACCAGACGATTGAGACTAGAGTTCCACGGACAGGTTTGTCCACTCGGAGGTGAAGTATCTGAGGGTTTGACGCGTGTCTGTCTCGTCCATGTGTCTCGTTAGGACATGCGGCGCCCACCTGACTTTGTATAGAGCTCCCATGGTTTTATAAACCCTCCACGACGCCTTCATGGACCCTCTGTACATTGTTTCCAGACGCTCTGTGATTGTGGCTCTGTTTCTCAGTGCTGCTGGTGTTTTCTTTCTCTGGTCCAACACGACTCATGCTATGATCAGACATTCTCTCTGTGTCTTTCTCCTTCACTTGGGTTGTTGTGTCCGTGGTGCTTTTTGTGCTGTGATAAGAACCATATGATGCCAACAATGCTTTTATCTTTTCTATTTCTCTTGTAATAAAAAAAAAGCTTTTTTCATGCAATATGTATTCCAAGACTCGACATTTCTTTTTTGTTCACCTTTTCAAACACATCATAGCTTTATATTTGTTCATGTCGTGAAATATAATGTTGTGAAATACTTGAAAGCTATTTTGGACGGTGTACAATACACACAGTTAAGAGTGCAGTCTGCAGATGTATCCAGCAGCCAGCTATAGCTTTTCCATAGGTCAAGTAATTTGTGATAAAACCTGTTTATAAAAGAAGCTATAGAGTGTCACTACTTCATTTATGAAACATTATTTGTATGATATTACACTGCAATCATAATTGTGAGAAAGCTGGAAATGATAGAGGAAAACAAACAAGCCATTTGTTAATCTCCTAAAAAAGTATAGTTTTACCCATTCTTTGTGTGAATCTAGAAATTAGAGATTTATTCCGATTCTTAGCAAAGAGCCAGAATTTGAGCCTTTTATTGGTGGAAAAACAAAACTGACTTCTATTGGATATATCGTGGACTGTTGCAGTTTCCCCATAAGATGACATTGCTGCAGTGTCGGAGTGATCCACTGGACCCACAAAGGTTCCTGTAAGTACCGTTCATTCACACACACACACACACACACACACACACACACACTTACACACAAACACACATTTATAAACATAGGGCTAACATGTTGCTGTTTGGGATGAGCCGGGCAGACGGTGAAGGGAAAGCAACCTGCCAGTGGAAACTTCTGCAACAATGTCAGGACTCTTTTTTTATTCAAGAAATATTAAAACATGTGAATATAATTACAAACTCGTTGTGCACGTGGACATTTTGTGGACTGTCCCTGTCGCCCCTTTAAGATTATATCGTAGCCACTGCCACCATGATGTGGAGGAGACATCTACTGGACTAATCCCAGTACCATTTATCCAAACACACACGTGGTCAGTAGATAAAGAGTGAATTTACATTTTTCAGTGAACTATCCCTTTAAGCCCAATAAGACAGATTGTGTTGTCTTTACAAAATAAAAGTGTGATTGATTGATAATCTACTCTTTATTATATCCTGTAAGTGCAGTGAGGGAATAAACAGATTTCATCACGGCCTGTCCTCGTGCAGCTGCTCGTGCTCGTGTTGTCGGGAGTTGTGTGTCGAGACACCTCCAGGGCAGCGCCTCCCTGCAGTTCCCCTCGGCGTCCGCCAGGCGGAGTCGTCTCGGGTACCAGAGGCAGGTGCGCCGAGGTGAAGCGGACGCGGGGGGAGCTCGGGTGTTTCCGTCGCGACTCGGCTGCTCTGAACCGCGGCGAACGAGGGAATGCGGCTCGGCGGCGCGTCGCTGGACACTCGGCGGAGATGTGCGCACGGAGCGGGGAGCGCCCGGCGGCCGGCTGCGGTCCAAGTTAACCGGCTGTTTGCGGGGATGAGGGCGGGAGGCAGCCCCGGTCGCTCGGAGCAGGGTTAGTAGGGGGGTGATTCTGTTTCTACTCCTCCTCCCCGGGATTTTCCTGACTCTCGTCGGGGAGACGGAATGCGAGAGGAGCCGAGGAGGAGTCCCCAGCTCCCCGGAGCCACGCACTGCAGCCAGCGTGAGTATGAGCACAGCCCGGGGTGGTGGGGGGGGACAGACCCGCGGGGGACAGACACCCTGGGGACCGGGAATCACACCTCAACTTTTCACGGACCTATTTTATTTCATCTTTTAATCATCTGTTATTTAACCACAGATTATTATTATTATTAATCTGCTTGTTGTTGAGTGTTGGAAACTGATATTGATCTTTATTGATTATGGATCGCGACGTGTCACCTGGAGCACCTGCGGACGCGCACAGGCCGAGCCCGCAGCTCCTCACGCGGCGCCTCGCGACTCCTCGGCGGATTAATTCCTGAGGATTTCCTCCTGCCTTTTGTTGCTCCGCCGGTTGCCACTGACGACCACTGACGCGAAATAAAGCGCAAGAACCCGCAAGAACCCGCAAGACATCACAAGTTGCGTGCGTTTAAAAAAAATATCGTGTTGCCCCCCCCCCCCCCATTGCGTGTTTCTGGTCCCTGCGCGTTTCTCCCCTCACGCAGGGTTTGATTGTGACCTTCCCTCAGGCAAGGCAAGGGCAGACAGGAAGTCAAGAAGCTGCTGGAGAAGTTGGAGTGTTTGTGTGTGTGTGTGTGTGACGTGGTTACCAAATGCAACACAACCCCTGTGGGTCACAAAAACAACGCACAACTCAACATTGAGGGCCTTTGAGTGTGTGTTTCTTTGTGTGGCGGTGCAGGAGGGGTTTGTTGGGCCCAGGATTGAGTTAACTGCGGCCAAGTGGCCAGATTACTGCGGATTAGCGGGCATTTAAAATAGTCACGTTGTCCCACCGGGGCCTGCAGAGTCAGCTCCAACAACACCTTTTAGGCCCGGCTCCAGATATCTGCTGGAATCATTTATTAATGTGTGTGGATGGAGGAACTGAGGGGAGGTGATATGTTCCTGAGAGTCAACCTGCGTTAAAGAGTTCATCAACCCCTGAAAGCAAAGATTGAGATGTGACTCACCTCCTGCAGGGACAGACAGGCATGACCTGGATGCAGGCAGAGGAAGAGGTCCTCCCTTTCAACAGGATTCACCGGTTTCACCAAGTTATATATTCAGTTTGACTCACATCAACTGGTGGACGGCATTAGGTTGTGCAGTATACAAGGGATATGTTCTCCATCTTGTTCTATGTCCTAAAATGGGAAAGTGTTTAGTTTAAAAAACGTATCGAGGTAAGGACGTACAAACCAGTAGGAACCAGTCAGATTCCCCTTCAGCCTCAGCGTTCCATCAAGTTCGACCTATATCCACGATTTAAAGGATAAATCACTCGATTGTATAGTCTCTAACAGCTGCTAACATCTAATGGTGACTTAAATTGTGCAGAAGACCTTCAAAGATATAAGACCTATTGGAAAATGCATGTAGGAAATCTGAAATGAAAGATAAAGGCAAAACAAATATTAGTGGGCTGATCCATTCCAATGATTTTGATGCTCACTTCATCATGAAAGTTGTAAATCAAGCAATAAATGCCAAGTGTTTGCTTATTACAAAGTCTTATACTGCTCCTCTGTTCTATATCAGTGTAAAGTGAAAACTGAAGAGTGACTCACCTGCTGCTGCAGGGACACCGGCTGGAAGCAGAGCTGTGTGTGTGTGTGTGAGTGTGTGTGTGTGTGTGTGTGTGTGCGTGTGTGTGTGTGTGTGTGTGTTCGTGGAGGGAGAAACACACGACCTGCTTGCAGAGAGAGGAAGAGTTAATACCTGAAATCCACCAGTTTCTACCGAGCTGTATAATCAGTTTAACAGAAGAACAGGGAGGAACATGCTTGTAGAAAACTGACAAATGACAGACGATGCAGCAAGGCAAGAAATATGAAATATTAGAAAGCTGATAAATCGATTAACAGTCAAAAGGATTCTATTATCCCTGTAGAGTGAACACTGAAGAGTGTCTGGCCTCCTGCAGGGACACTGACTGGAACCAGAGCTGTTTATTGGAGGGAGAAATGCATGACCTGGATAGAAGCAGAGGAAGAGTTTATCCCTGTGACCGATATCCACCAGTATGTGTGTTTTATTTTTTTACAAGAGAGCCGGGAAAACAAGACGAGAGAGAGACGATGCAGCAAAGCAAACATATGAAATATTATAAAGCTGATCAATCGTTTGAACGGTCAGAAGAAGATAATTTGCCTTAACCCATTTTTCAATTTAACATTGAATACATACATATTGGACAACCAAACACGTCACATGATTTGGTTGATAAGAATGAAGAAAATCTGGTTAATTGCATCCAGCAAACTCAGGTTCGTGGAATTATAGATATTCTAAAACAAGTAGATTATTTTGATAACCAATTCATAATTAAGCCATTTTTAAAGTGCAATGCGACTTATTCTCTTCTCTTTTGCTGGTTTTATTTGCTTATTATTCTTTTAAATTGAATAATTTTGAGTTCTGAACTTTGCAAGATATTTTAGCTGCAGCTTTGGACTGATCCTTGTTTTATACACCAAATAATAAGTTGTTCAAAAATAAAACAGTCAACACATGAAACCCTATTGTAAGATATCAGGAATCAAATACAGACACAGCTGTAAAGGGCCCTGATCTGAGGTGTCCACCGTCTCAGCCTAGACATCTGTGGTTGGTTCCATCAAACCCGGGTCAGAGTGTTGGTTCTTCAGGCAGCGAGATGTTGATCTGCAGGTTGGACTCGGGTGTGAAAACAGCTGAGCTCAGTCAAGAAGTCATCTCGAAGCTGAAAGCCACAGCAGAATTATATGAGTCCCAGAGGTTTCCTCCGTGATCCAGAACTCAACGAGGGGAAACTCCAGTGTTCCTGTGAAGTGACATTAATCTTGTCTCTTGTCTGTTCTCCCTCCTCCAGTGTGAGAGGTGACACTGAAATGAAAAGCAAAGCGTCTGCCACTCAACTCTAAACCTTCAGAGCTTCTGCAGATAGAGCTGACTGCATCAAGGTACTTTGTGTATTTCCTTTCATGCACTCACATGTGGGCTTTTAACCTCTGTAGATATTGAATCCTGTGCTGTGGTTTCAAACGAAGCCTGTAAATGTGTTTCTCTCACTCACTCAGTTGTGAAGTGTGTGTGTGGAACCGACAGCAGCATCATGTTCTACGGTTCCTCCTCTGGGGCGAGCATGTCCCTGCCGTCCAAGAGTCGCCTGAAGCGCCAGAGCAGAACCTTCACTCAGGTACACGCACACACACACACACACACACACACACACACACACACACACAACTGTCATTCTCAAGAGAGTACCCAGCTGAATAGAGGTCAAAATAAATGTAGGAAACAAACACCAGTAAATAGTTAATAGTGTATTTATTGAACTGCCTGGCTTTGCTCTTTATATCTAAATATGTTTTTTAACTTGTCCCTTCACATTAAATACAAAAAAAACATATTCTTTACTGTAGTGAGATTTATTCCTGCAGATGATTGTGTGTGCATTTGGTTTAATTTGAGGGATTGTTGGTCAGCCAGCACCATTTTGGACCGAAGTGTGTGAACAGCTATTGGATGGACGGCCATGAACTTTGGTTGAGATTTGCATTAATTAAAATTAATCCTGCTGACATTCATGTTCCTGTGGTTGTGAATGAAACTGAATCGTGAGAACTTTGGTGATCTGTCACAAATCACCTGGAACTTTACTTTACTTTATCAAGTCGACTAAATACCTCTCTGTCACTGAGTATGTTTGCATGCTGATGTTAGCATTTAGCTCAATAGCATGTCTATAGATTATTAGATATTATATAGATATTATTCTGGTTCACATGTAGTTTTTAAGAACTATGAAAACTACTTTTGAATTGTTATTAATCTCCAGTTTATTGAGACCATGTGCACATCGCCCATCCTCAGCAGCTCCTCATGGTTAATTGCCCAATCAGAGATCTGACCCTTAATTATACGGGACACATGTCCTGTACACGATGTCTGTGACACTCTGGCCCTGCAGGACGTCCATTGTTGTCTGTCTGTCTCTCCTCCAGGTCCTGTACCGGACTCTGAGCTACAGAGACCGCGTTGCAGCAGAAACTGGAACAAACACCCGGGGGGACCGCCGCTCTACCACCGAACCCCCAGAGCGGCCGGCCGACGACCCGGCTGAACTCTCCACGCAGAGCTCGGCCCCCGGGGTGCTGAAGATTTTCGGGGATGAAATCTGCGCCGGTGCCAACTACAAGAGCGTCCTGGCCACGCCACGCTCCAGTGCACAGGAACTGGTCAAAGAGGCACTCGAACGCTACTCGCTCAACAAGGCTGCCGCCCACACGTACGTCCTGTGCGATGTGATCGGACACTTGGAAGGGGGAAGTGAGATAGAGGGAAGTGTGATAGGGGGGGGGGGTGATAGGGGGGGATGTGATAGGGGGGGGCGGGATAGGGGGAGGCGGGTGGAGGACTGAGTGCCTGCGTGCACTGGGAGACAATGAAAAGCCGCTGCTGCTCCAGGAGCTGTGGAAACCAAGAGAAGGACACGCTCGCAGGTTCGAGCTGCGCCGGAGAGCAGAGGTGGAGGAGCTCAACGCCAAGGAGAAGGACACCATCACTGCTGGTGAGGAAAACACACAAGCAGAGACACACGTAAACACAAACAGGGCACACACACACGTCAGACGGACAAGGGACACACATACAAAGCTGTGCACACACACAAACACACACACACACACACAGCAGCTGGTCTAACTCCTGTCCTTTCTTAACATGTCAAACTCAGCAGAAAAGCACAGCTCGTTAGCTCCTCTGCAGAGTGTGGGTGTGTGTGGGTGGGTGTGTGTGTGTGTGTGTGTGATGCAGTATAAAACTTTTTGTCAGTTATTATCTTCTAGATATTATTTCTGTAAGATTACTAGTGTTTGTTTTAAATGGAGCTGCTCTCCTGTGAAGACATGGTCTCCTCTCAGATTATTTTACATACAATCACACACTTACACACACTGTCATCAGCAATTAACACACAGACACACGCACACACACACACAAACACACCAACTCAGACACAGTGCAGTAGAATTGCACAGACAGCTGGTCGATTGATTGAGTGAAAGCTGAATCCTTTTGCAACCGGAGGTGTGGATTTGTGTTACTGTTTTCATGAATGACACATTTCTACTACAATGTTCTGGCTCAATCCTCAACTGTGTATTATCAATAGATAATATGTAAACAAGTCGAATTCACACTCAGGAAAACAGCTGTTGTGTCTTAACATCTGCATTGCAGTATAAATGAATCTATGTCTATCAAGCAATGACCTTTATGTGAAATTTACTGATTGATTCCAGCTACACACACACACACACACACACACACACACACACGTGCACACACTCCTCCCTGTGCATCCTGCCCAAGCAGTTCACAAGCATCCAGTTGGTGCACAGCCGTGTTCAGAGAGATTCAGAGTATTTCCAGCCTCACAGTCGGAGGTAGCACTTTGCAGCAGCACATAATGTCTCATGAGGCATGCCAGGGTTTACTGGTTGCTATGTCAACTTCTGTGGAAGCCAGAGTCAGTCAGCAGTCTCCTGCTCTGCTCCTCAGTGTGGAGCGCTCCAGCTCTACAGTCAGACGGCAGAGGAGGCGAGCGTGAGACCCTGAGAGGATGAGGCTGGTGGTTGTGGACATATTTCTAACGGTCAACAAATCCCAGGAAACGTGTGATGCAAGATTAGATTAGATTGTCTCCATAGTGTCTTTCTGTCAATGTGTTTGAACGTGACCTTACACATAGGACAGACAACAGGCAAGAGACAATCCTACATGTCTCAAGGCAGAACCAGATCAGCACAGCAGCAAACTAGTAACTATCAATGTGACAACGACGTATTCATGTAGTAAATACCATCATCACCACAATCCTCAGTACAAGCATCTTCCTCATCCTCCGGGAAAAAGTACACTTATTGTTTTTAATGTTTCTTCTTCCTGCAGTTTTCTGCAAGAACTTCCCAAAGCAGTAAATTCTGAATTATGTGGAGATTGGCCGTTTTTGCAGTTTATGTATTTAGGGCAGGACGGTGAATGTTGGGATAGACTCAAAATAAACTGCAGTTTTCATTGTAGCGAAGGAACACAACAGCCGGCTTAACACTGTGACTTACTGGTGTATTTTTAACACACACACACACACACACACACACACACACACACACACACACACACACACACACACACACACACACACACATACACACACACACACAGATTCACTGCTGTTTGTTTATCATATGCAATATATATATAACCACCAGCCCTAACTTTTTTCTCTTAAATAAATTCTCTCATATTTACTGTGCTTAGTAGTGACAGCAATTATTTTTGCAGGTTATTCTTTGTTTTTAATTTTTAATTTGAAAATATTCGCCAAGGTGCCTTCTGGGATAAAACCGCTTTAACTAATACACACATATCATTTTCGCACTAACCTTTCCTCCGTTGTGTTGAAGTGTTGAAAACCTCACACACCTTGAGATTCCCTTTGTTTCTCTCTTTACTTCTTTTATATCTTTTTCCCTTTTGTGGGTTTGTGTGAGTGTGCATGTGCATGTGTGAATTGTGTTTCTTCTACTATTTTTTAACAATGAGATGGCACTTTTAAAGGTCGACAGGATTTTCAATGAATACGTGAAAATTCCAAATTCTGTGAAGACAAAAACGAGTGAATTGGATTCAACACAAAAACACAACAGAGATATTAGTTTGTTGATTTGACAGTGATACAATGGGAGGAAAATCCTGTTCTTCACACCTTTAACTGGGTATCTCTTCCTCTTACTGGTGATGTGACTCCATAGAAACACCACAGACCCTTTCTGCTCCACAGTGCACACCTGTGTTGAGGTGTGCGGATGGTGTGTGTGTGTGTGTGTCTGTGTGTGTGTGTTTCTATGGGGGTTATTCTCTGCTTTGCTTGGTGTTTTGGAGAGGAGGGTGTTTTCTCAGCCTCCCTAACCCCTCCCACCCTGCTGTAGGGCCCAAAACCCCCCAATTCCTGGCGGCTCTAATGGGTCGGTCCGGACTTGGCAAACACAGGAGCTCCCCCCTACGGTGTGGTC